>NC_083598.1:12347857-12657637 GCF_020882245.1 Rhopalosiphum padi | reverse complement strand
TGCACTTCTTAAAAAAATTTAAAAATGTAAATATCAATTCTTTAAATTATTTAAAATTATTATCGTTAACTTAATAGTCAATACATAAAGAAATACATTTATTAGCTGCGTTTCTTAATTTTTTCTTCTTATAAATTTTAACCAAGTATATGACTTAACGCGATATGTTTCCAAAAAATCTCCTGTTTTAGATGTCAAAAAATAGTTAAGAATTATTTATGTTTATAAGCTTTTCTTCTAGTTTTACGTTATTAAAAATTGAATTGATCTACCGTATTTGCAATATCTGAATATTTTTTTAATTAAGCTCAGTGCATGAACAATACATTTATATATTTCTTCTTGAAAGTTTTTTTTATTTTTCTAAGATTAAGGTTCTAATGTTTTGAAGACTATATTATAATACTCATTAAAAATGTAGAAAATCTTTTAATCACAGTTTATTTTATGAGCACAACATAATATTATCTAATATTGTGATAGGAAAATTGAATTCACATCAGTGGTGTACCTAAATAGCCTATCTAGGACGCCGTGTGATCAAAACTTTATTTTTTAAATACATAAAAATAATCACAATTATTACGAAACACAACATAATAAAAATAAGGAATTATAAATTTGAATAATATAACGATTAGGAACACTGGATTCTGAAAGTCACAATTTGAATAGGCTTAAAGGTATTACCCGTTGACGGAAATTGAATTACTAAATTAATAATATTAACATATTCGATTTATAAAAGATGGCCTTAATGTTTTCAACAGATTGCCTAATACTTTTACATGCATATTAATAACAATAATACATAACTTTAAATGCAATGTCAATATTTTTAACATTATGCCATATCGTCGTACCTATAAAGCTACATGTCATATAAATGTATAAACCATGCATAAAAACAAAGTGTTGAAGTAAAATAAAATTATAGAATATAATAATATAGTTTACAGTATAGTAGGTAGTTTGTATTTATTTATTATTTATAAAATTATATCAGCACATCGGAGATGTATTATAATATTTAATTTTAATTATAATACATGAACTTTGACACTTTAAAATTTAAATAATACCTGTTAAATATGTAAGATATGAAAGTTAAATATTTAAATCTATGTATAAAAAAAACATAAAAATATAAACATAATAATTGAAGGTCTTATGATTTTTTGTTAAATTATATCCAATACTATGTAGTATTTTATTTTAGGTAGTTGCTAATTAAATGTTTTTCTATTATTCAGTAACATAAAAATGAATTTTCAGCTTGAATTGTATTATATCCAAAATTATAATCCAGATCGGAATAAAATAAAAAAAAAAATCCAAAACCGACCAATACTACCATTACAATCAGCACTATCGTGATTGCGTGTGCAGTGGTTACATTGGGCAAGTTATAATGATAACCGTAAAATAAATTCTTATGAATCATTCCATTTAGATTACACAAGTATAATAGCATAATCACTATTGCCATTCTGATGGATACATAAAATGACACCCGCAAAACAAGATATACTGTCAAGGGATGGAGTGAAATGGTTTTTGCATAATATTGTTCATATCGTACATCTATAAATTAGGTTAGATTATTAATATTAAACTATTGTTATGATACATCGATTTGTTATATTATATTATATAATATCACACTCTATTAATGTAATCATGGCTTGGCGATGGCGGAGGTAGGTTCGTTCCTTTTTAGTACTACGGCCGACGTTACATCGCACCTATAACACAACATAATATATTATAGTAACACTTTTCAGTGATAGGTGCATAATGATTTTTGAGATTACGCGATACATATTATTATTGTTATTATGCTTATCGGTGAGATACAAATTATTATAAAGGTCTTGTACGTGATTAGTTCCTGTAAACGCGTTCTAACGATCATACAAAAACAATGATGAGATGTTGGTCCCATCATAATGCGTTTAACACGTATGTAATGTTGTGCAAAGATAGCGCAAAAATATATTTTTACATTATCCATCACAAACGCAGACGAACTCAAACTATTTTTTATCATTAACCGCTGGAAATGTATATAAGATCATCCAACCGTTATACACTTTTCTTTTTGGATAATGACAAAATATAAATTTTTGAATCACCGGGTTCTAAAAATTAAAAAAGAAAAATTTAATGGAATCCATAAGATAAATGAAAATTGAACTAGACATATCATGCGTACTCGCATACGCACACAGAATATAACCTTCGCCCATCCACTAAGAACTATCGATGATGGTCGGGCATGGTTTTGTGCCCTCGTAATGGGACCTACAAGCGACCCTTTTCTTTGAAAATCGGTGGGATCTAATGTAATGTACTCTTTCGAAAACGGCCGAGAGCTAACGACAATAATATAAATATATATTTATGGCATACCTATACCGCGTTTTAATGGCTGCAAATGTTCACGGTATACCTACGAAAGACATTACAAAAACTCTGCACGTCTGTCTATATAGGTGTGCATTACGGTTAAATTGTTGTCATTAATTGTGGATCTAACAAGGTCGGACGGCGAACGGTCATATTATACTATTGGAGCGACCTTTATATTTGTCTCTGAATAATAATTGGCCTATGCACTCGAAATCGCAGGTACGTACATTCGCGCATGTATCTATTCACACTCTTATGTTTTTAATAAAATCGTATCATTTGAACATTTAGGATAATGACGAAACGAGAATAAAAAACGGTCTGACCTAATGGACGCGAATGTCATTCGTTCACGTCACTGTACATGATTTTCGAAGCTCAGATTTTCATATTACGTAGTTACTATCTCACTTCGTTAAATTAAAAACGAAGTAACAACATTTGAAGGTCATAAATCCATAATGAACAATAATAAATAAATACCTACCACGCCGTGTAATGAGTAATATATTACACGAGAACCGTATAGATACCATATCATTGTACTATTTATTATTATGGGCCTTTTTTTCTATGGACGCCAATGTATAAAGCGAAAAATGGTTCTCCGGCAGTTCTTTATTTTTAAACTTGTTATATTATTAACTATGATAAATCATATTGTTCATCCATGGTTGTTTTTCTTTTTATTAAACATCAATGCTATTTGGTTTTTTTTATCTCAAGTCAATTTGTTCAATAAATTAATTGTTCACAATACATATTTATAATACATAATAATAAATTATAATCAAACCCATCGTATTGCTCGTATTTCACTGACTTTTGTATTCGATATGTATTTTACAACATAATTGATATTATGTACCTACGTTTTTGCAGTTTATTCAAATTTTAAAACTTTTATTCGAACTATAGCTATCTAAGTATTATAATATTGAGAAATGTGTATAGTGAAAATCATTCATTTCATTATAGAAACTATACCTAACAATTAGGGCTCTAGTTTTTTTGAATTTCCCTGTTTTTTTTTATTTTTTAATGTTACAATCAAATTAAAATCATGAATCAACTAAAGAAAATAAATAAAATAAATAAATGATTATTAACTTAAACGTTAAATTATAAAATAATATTTATTATACATTTCAATAATATTACGATAAATGTATTTAAATTTTTACTAATCATAATACAAATTTATTATTGCAAACCAAGGTTTTGGATATTAAATAGATAAATTATGTAAAAATTATATCAATAATGTCATTGACTTTTATTAATATCAATATTACGTTTATTGTACACTTATTTAAATGGTCAAAAGTAGCTCAAGGCAGTGAAACCATTTTAATATAACTTTATAAAATGTAATATATTGTTTTAAATTATTAAATTAACTATCGTTGAATAAATCTTTTATATATAATTATTAAATTGTTATCTTTAGAATCTATAGAAATAAAAATAAGATATGAAATAAAGAATAAAGCAAGTTTTTTTTAAATGTATAATATACAATTTCAAATGATATTTTACTTTTTTCTACCAATTGATTGCTACGTCTTATTCGGTTCATCGAGTTTTAATACGTTAATACGTTTTTGAACTTTTTGACTGCTATCGCGCTATACTGATTGCAAATCACAACTGACTTATAGTTCAAGTTAATCGTACTGGAAACATTACGACCTTATGTCCGATGACATTGTTGGATTTTAAATTTGTTCATCTCAATAAAAGTACCTACTTGTTAGTTTTTAATATCGTGGATAATAATATAATATAATATAATATCAAATACATTAAATGAATACAAAAATCATGTTAACATAAAATAAAATTCTGATAATATGTTAAATAAATATTTTTTAAACGATTACTACTATTTTCGTAACATTAATATAAAACTCCCTTTGCCCCTGATTTTATTTTTCTTCATATACCGTGGCGTTGAAATAAATATTATAAATGTTACGTTTTTAATTTTGAATAACATAAAATAATGTTTATAAAAATATCTAAACCGCCGACCATTACTTGGTATATACTTTTATAGATAGAAAAATAATCGGTGTAAAAAATTTTAAAAAAATTTAAAATTAATGAAAAAATAGTCCCTATTTAAATATTATAAGATCACATTTTCAGTATGTTATATTTCATTTGTATAATGCCATTCAGAATTAGTAATAAATAATTAGTGTCATATTTAATCGTCAGTGAAAAGTAATGCATGTTGAGTTATCTGTGGGAACGTAAACGTTAAGAACAATAATGAAGTAGCGCGTAGGTGTTAACTCTAAGAGATGTAAACGGATGACAACGTGATTTTCAATGGGATTTTGTACAGAACCGTTTAACGTAATTGAGTAAATCACAATTTATAACAATAT
This sequence comes from Rhopalosiphum padi, assembly GCF_020882245.1. Taxonomy (NCBI): domain Eukaryota; kingdom Metazoa; phylum Arthropoda; class Insecta; order Hemiptera; family Aphididae; genus Rhopalosiphum; species Rhopalosiphum padi. The sequence goes on along the minus strand of NC_083598.1, from coordinate 12,652,829 downwards.
ATCGTATGACATGGCATACATACACTCACACACACACACACACACTGTAAATATTGTCTTAGGATATATGTACGTATAGTTACGTCATACATTGTCAACCATTACATATCTTTATGTATATCTTGGCCTGATTATAGGGAATACTTTACGTCACGAGAATTTCATGAAAAAAAAATTGTTCTATTTTTAATCGCTATTGCATGAGAAATGATCTAGTATAATTTCATAAAATGTAAATCGTGAGAACGCAGTAAAGTTTTTTTTTCGTAGCAATGTAAATTTTTTATAGTTATACGTAATATAACATAGGTATATGGTATATGTATACGTATTATACAGACTAGTATATATAACATAATATTATAATATTATGTATTAATGTATAGGTAACACTGATAATCCATTTACAGATAAAACATTTTGTTATGAGTTACTAATTCTTTAATTATTTTCTATTAATTGTTGTTTAAATTTAATAAACTGTCTTATCGATTATATTTATTTGTAATAAGTTAAAATTAGGTACCTAATAAATATAGTATATAAGAAAACGTTAAGTACGCCGTAACTTATTTGTCAGACTATATTTTATAAAAAAGAAAATCATCTCGATAATATTATCTTCTTAAAATTTGATAATAAGCATATTGTTTAAAATAACTCGAACTGTAACAAACTAGACGTAGTAGACGTTACAATTTTTAACTACCTCAATGGAACATTTCGCTATGGATATTGATCATTAGACAGTCGGAGGAGATGCAACGTGTTACACGTTCTCTCATAAAAGAATAGTGAAAATACTTAAAGTAGGTAGGGTACTTACCAACCTATAAAATGACTATAATAAAACTGTTATCGTATACGTATGTATCTTATATAGCTATGCCGTCGTTGGGTTACGGTCACGATCTACGTTTATGATGTATTATTATGTTGTAGAGTAGGTACGCGTAATAAAATTATTATGTTTCGTACGCGGACATTTTTTTAAATTTTATTTCCTGCATGGCGACTACGGCGCGCGACGGCATCGCGATCAATCATTTATTAACGCCCAAGTAGATCGCACGGACCGGAAGCAGCGGGTTGTCGCAGTAATTAATATTGCACCGTCACTAGTGGTAGTTTTAGTATAAATGGCAGTAACACGCGGACGATATAATACTTAATACAGTGGCGTGTAAACCAGTAGCAGCAGTTAACTGACAGTGACGGTCGTGGCCGTAAGTTTGACTTTACTGATGCAGTGGCGATTTTCAATACACAAAATGCGGGTAATTGCGTTCGCGCCTCACTGATCATGACTGAATTTCAAAGACACTATTATAATTTATTTATATACCCATGCATAAAACTTACAGAGACGAACCGGATCATCGTTTATTCTTTCTTTTTTGCTTGCTTCCTCTAGAAATTATATTTTTTAAATCTCAATCGTGTCACGCGAATGATTGTATAATAGGTACATTATTTTACCAATTATTATTATTATTCATCAGTAATAATAATTCAATTCGATCAACTAAAATGCGATTAGCCGTAACGAATAAATACATTATACGTGTAATAATCCGCCAACAATAATAGAACACCCACATTTTAATTTTGTATTATTAATATTATTCACAAATAATGAAATAACATTGTGTCGGCACATTCTTAAACATTTTCACTCAACCTCGTAATTTTCAACTGACCCCGAAGGTCTGTGTCGTTAACTTTTATCACACAAACTGATATCATTCAGGCTATACCGATATATTATACTCGACAACGAGTTAAAATATTTTAAACGCATTAAAATTTATTAGATTTTACAAACAAATCGAGTACAGTCTATAAACGAGCTTAAGACGTCGTCTGTTGTATATGTCACGTTGCAGTGGTCTGCAGCTCCAATACAATTCCATTGATAGGAAACTGTCTTAAATTTATCATACTTACGAGCTATCAAGTTTAATACTTATTCTCGTACCATAGCCTTGATCACGGTTAAAATATCAAACTCTCTAGAAGTATTCAATGAAGAACTATAATCTTCATGAATTGTTTTGAATAATTATTTAAAATATATAACCTAATAAAATTATTAACAAAATAATCGTCCGGGTGTTTCTTTAATTGTATTGTGTATGATGTTTTCAAAGTAAGTGTTCGTGTAATAATCTAACACGTTGGTGTTTAACTTTTATAAGTTCTACATAACAAAATATTGTTACTTAAAAGAAATACTTACTGATGTATTATAACATAAACGGATAAACAATAATAATTTTATATCGATTGAATTTTAAATATAGTAAATTTTAAGAAAATATTTTAAAAAATAATAATAACAAGAATTTATCGTATTAATAACCAAAAGGAGAAAAAATATGTATGGCATAATAGTAAACACTAATAATTGTATAACAAAAAACCTTAAAACGATATTTTAAAGTTGAAATACTTAGGATTAATTGATAATAATATTGATATTTTTCAAATTGAATACCCTAAATACCACTGGCCAAACCAGCAAGTTAACGTAGTAACGTGTTAAGTTATTACTTACTAATCACTATTATAATACTATTAGTATGTAACAAATCACTCGAACAAATAATCATATTTTAATGTGGGCAAAAATCATACCTATATGTTATAATATAAAGGATGATTTATGTACACCATTAAGCAACGGTGTGAAACTAACTAGTGCTGCAAGGCACTATCATTTTATGCAAATGGTTTAAAATTTATTTTCGTTAACAATTTAGATTTTATCAAGTTTTAAGATTATAAATATAATATTATTATCATTTTTATATGATAAAATAGATGAATACTTTAGTTTTAATCAAAAACTCTTTTCATAAAATATTATTTCATTTTTGCAAAGTAATATTATAAAGACATTCATAAAAAAAAGTCTATTATAATCTTAATTATAATATCTCTGATGAAATGCTTGATTTTTATAACACGTCACGCAGCAATATCAACATAATACTCACAAGTACTCACGATTTTAACGGAGTTCTCACGAATCATTAAAAAATTATTTTTCTAACCGCGTTTTTATAATGACTAGTGCTACATAATGCCTCCCGGAAATCCTGAGATCACGTATCGTTCTCACACATAAGTGCATTACTGAATTTCAATTACACAGTTAAATACAACTGCAGTTCAAAGGACGGAATTCCAACGGTTACATCCAAATTTTCCGAACCCATAATCGCGACCACCGGCTCGATACTCGGAACGGACTTCCGTAGGACGCAGTCAGCCAAACAGTATTCGAATATTTTTCGCCGATAGTGACGAGACATTTGTTCGAACCGTCGTCTCGGCAGTCGCACACATATGCGCATGCACTGCGATAACGGTGATTTCATGATAACAGTAAAAAACAAATGCCATTTTCCTAACCGGTGCGTAGTTTTTTTTTTTTTTTTTTATCTACTACCGCGAATAAATCGACAACGAGAAAGAAATCGAAATAAATAAAAGGAGACAGAACGCATGACGCGGGTCTTCATCAGTAAGCTGGTTTGTACAGGGCCTTGTACGCCACTGGTGCCGAGTACGACAGGGCCTTGTATCCGCCTTCGTTCTTGACGACGGCGTTGAAACCGTTGTAGTCGTCGGTGGTGTATTCGACGGTGCGGGTGGAACCGTCGGCCTCCAGAAGGCTGTACGAGCCCTTGACGTAACCGTTGCCGTCGCTGTACTCGTGTTGGCTCTTCACGTCGTACGTGTACGGGTCGTTTACGCTGTACTCGAAGCCGTACGGGGTGGGTGCCGAGTAGGCGGGTGATGGGTACGCCGGGGATCCGGCGACGGCGGCCAACATGGCTGAAGCCAAAATCACAACCTACGACCGCCACGACACATAATTAATATAATTATTATTTTGGTGCGAATCTACAAATATGCTTATTATATAGGTGTAATGCACGCGTGCTCGGAACGGTCGTGTATTACCGATCAGTGCACGCGTTTTCGGTATAATGGTATAACCTTTTATAATTTGATTATTTATTTATATTTATTTACGGATTAAAAGCCAATTACACGAAATTGTTAATTTTGTGTACATAGCGAATATGAATATACAATAATTTTACATTTAGTATATTATCATACTATGTAGTTAGCATACAATAATAAATAACGAATAGAAACCGAATGAGGAGAGTTCAAAAAAAATACAAAGCGAGTTTTTTTTCGATTGAATGTATTCAAATATTAATATTATGCCTCTCGTATTGTACATCAATAAAATACGTTTCGTAATATTAATACGTATGTTCCATATCAATAATTTTGTTCATAATATCGAATGTTGTTCTGTATTCAACAATTATCACTATTAAAAAATGATCGATACAAGAGCAAATGTAAAAATTTAACATCTAAACAACAATCTATAAAAACAACAAATGCATGACCACTTTAAACACAAAAACAAAATAGAATCTGGTTGAATAATTAAACTGGACAAAAATCAATGTTTATATAAATATTATTTATGGATCGTTGTTATTAAATTTTGATGTTTATTTAACGACTGTTTAACTTTAAAATAGTCGAAGAATATATTTACTTTAAAGTACCAACAGAATTACAATACCGCCGATAACAATCGAGAATTCGAAATTAGTAAAATTATTATTTTCAAAATGTAGCGTTTAGTTTAAATAAATTATAATATTATTAGTGATCGTTTGAAGTTAAATAAAAAGATAAAACATCGTTTATTTGACATTAACAATGATCGACTTGATTAAAAAATTAATTATCTTCTCTAGAAAAATAATTTAGTACAACGAATAATAAAATCAAATCAAAATTTCAAAATATCATACCTTAGAAACCATGTTGTTGGATTTAAGTTGTGCGTGATCTGTTTCGGATAGAATTATATTGATCGGAACCCTGTTGCTACTGTTGTATTTATACTGCGTGATCTACTTATTATAATATAATGAGTTATGTCTCAGCATTTATCCGTGTGTGTGTGTGTGTATTTTCTCAGACTAACGACATAAAACATTGTTAGTTGCAAACGATGACCTACCCCGAGGAGTATATTATATTGTAATATTTTTAAAGAAATTTAAAAACGACCACTCCCCACGGAGACAGTCGATTATGCCCAGCAGCCAGTTGCAGCCGGTTCTATAGCGCGTGTGACCGGCCAACGATTTTTTATATAAATAACAATGATCTAGCACCAAGGCTGTATGTTTACCTCTGGATTCGTGTGTTTTTGGTTACTGTAGAATAATTCGTGCCCTAAATTTGTCACTATTAAAAATATAAACGCGTTTCACAATTTTTGCCGATTTATAAATTATGGTTTACGCATACGCATGAGAAAATTCAATAACACATTGCATCTACTAGCACTAAAAAATAAATGTCAAAACCCAACACACAGACATGCATACTAATGGTCAAGACGTCCGATAGTGGGAAGGAGATTTATAAAACTTCAATAATTTAATTTGTTTATAAATAAATATTCTACCATGGTCTTAGTTACAAAATGTAGGTACACAAATGGGATTAGTCAATCATCAATTATTATAATTCATATAATATAATATAAATACGACTTTTCCATAAATGATAGAAAATCAACATAAAATCTAAACTATAGAGACTTAGAATTTGAAAGCACTCTTGTTTTATAATGTAAGTACACATACACACAGAGAATATTTAAAAATTCGCATTTAAAAAAAAGGCTCACACAGGTAATTTTTAATTCACGAAAAACCATTATTCTTTTATATGGTTTCCATAAGTAACAAGAAATAAAATGTTCATTATAATTGAATAAACGAATAAATGTTAGACTTGTATTTTATATTTGGTTAGAACCACCCATTTAACGCCGCGGCCAAGACATACTTGTATTCGTACATGTATTATCGTATTTTTTTTTGTTCAATTACAGTTCAGTTTTTTAGATATATTAGCAAGTTATTTTATGAACGTCTTAGTTAACATTATTTGTGTTATAATAGAAACTCACCATAATGAGGAATATTATTCCTGACTTTCTTCTGACAACTTTAGTTATAAATCAATGTTTTTGATTTATTACTAAACAATCGCGTTTTATTAATTTAATTTAAATTATAAAATGCTCTTTAAGTTTTTTGATATCAGTACATCGAGTATTAAATAACGGATTTAACAAAGTTTAAATCATATAAGAGGTGTCATTTTTAACGGGCCCCACAGTGCATGGTGGTATAGTTTGTTATAGTAAAATAAATACTTATATACCTATAAGTAATAGCTATACATATAATAAGTCTTTTAAAAAGTAATATTCAAAAGTTTTATAAATATTAATTTTATATAAAAGTAATATTAATTAACAAATTATAGTTGTGTTATATTATGATTACTTATATCTATAATAGGTATCGGTATAGTTCTTAAAAATATTAAGAAAGTGTTCACGCAAATATAATACTATAATGTAATATGTGGTTATAACCATTGAGTATTTTTGAGTTTATAAAATGTTTAATTTTCGGCCTTACTTGAAATAATATTATATTCATGGGTTTGCATGAGACAAGTGATATGGTTTTTTTTACCTACAATTAATGTGAAAAGCAAGTCAATTTTATTCTGGTACATACGTCAGACCGTTTTGATATGGGGGACTCTTAAAGGATTACCCTAAGCATTAGGTCAAGTTCCAGACATTAAATAATACTCAAGTTAGCAAGTCTATGATAGAGATTGTTGTTATATTTTCTTAATGCTGAGTATGGCGTATGGCGTCTATTAAAATTTAATTAGGTAATAAGTTATTTATACGTGTCTTACTGTACTCGTTTAATTATTCACTTGCAACTATATGCGTTTAATTTGTATTTTTTTATGTTGTATTCACTGCATACACGTGAGATACGACGATAAATATAATTTGTTGAGTATGTGCTAACTAAATTGATCTTTGAAATAATATTTTCAGTTACATAGATTTTACTCGTACTTAATAATGGACAGACGACAGAATACTAATAAGTTAATTAGTATATGACGTTCCAGCTACATAAAAATGTAGTTGATATATTCGTGTAACTTTGTAAGTAATTACGTATTATTTGGAACAATAATATCTATTTATGCAATTACAGTATATGATATACATATTATTATTATGTATGTTAGTATGAGACATGAGTATTATAAAATTTAGTGTACACAATAGTAAACGGTGAATGAATGTTGTCTTTTATCATTCACTAAACAGTTAACACCATAATAATACAGTATATCTACGATTTTTATCGAAGACGAGAATATAATGATTTTATAATGTCGTATTCGTTCATCGTTGTCTCCAAAATAACTATAAAGTTAGTAATAACGTTATCTAATTCCACTTAAACGTTTCACATTGATGACGTATTTTATGTTTCGTATATAACTTTAAAACGTATTTCGTTATTATCAAAACGAAATTCTTTACCAAGGAGGAAGAGAGGCATTACGTTACAAATTCTTTAGTAAAATGTCTTATATACCTCTTATAAAATTATTTAATGTATTAAAAAAGATACAGTATAATAAATATAAGACAAAAAAATCATTCATTATGGTTACTATGGTTTAAAAACAGTTTTGGAAAAATTAACATAATAATAAAAACAAAAAAAAAAGTATACAAACCAATCAGTGAAAAAGACATTGTCACGAACATGACTTTAAATTTGCGAGAAATTCAAAACCTATTTCGTTTAGCATAAGTAAATAATATAATTTAAGCGTGCATCATACTAATAAATGTCACTATAGCAACTGGAAAAACATGTAGCAAAAAAGATCGCTATCCAAAAGATACGTTTAAGTCTTAAAAATATAAACAACAATCATTTTTTTAAAACAAAATACTTAATTCATACTTATCAATTCAACACAATTAAGTATTTATCGAAAAAAATTTTAATTTTATCAATTGGTACTGTTTTAATAAATAATAAAGTTTGAGATTAAAAGCTGTAAGAATACGATCGTTTTAAAAAAGTATATATAAATTAGTTATTTTATATTCATTAATATCGAGTCAAATACAATATTTTTTTTAAATACAATAAAATCTGCAGTTTAAACTTAAATTTCAAGTATTAAAATTTTTAAAATTTTTATTTTTATTTATTTTCATTTTGTATTCAGAATAAAATATTACATGAAAGTAAAAATTACTAATTCAAAATATTATTAATTATTATAACTGCATACTATATTTTAATATTTATAATACTTTTATCGCGTTAGTGTTTTTGTGTTCATGTAAAACTGGTGGCATTTTCTAAACAGAGTTTACGCGTCTTAATTAGAAAATCTTTTCTTTTTTTTTTTTGTAAAATTTAACACACAAATTATTCCAGAGACTATGTTAATTATTATAGGTTTAGTAACAAAACAAAGCAAAAGAAAATTAATTCCATGATATGGGTCAACAAATATATTTTTTTTAACTTTATAATAATTATTTACCATCATACTATTATCCAGGGCCTAGATTCTAGGCCATCAACAATTTTTTTTAAGTATAGTATAAAATATATTGAACTCGTGTTATATAGGTAGTAGTAGTGTTTTTATTTAGTATCTAAACGAGATTTGGTTTCATTATTGTTAGCGTTTGCAATAAAAAACTTATTAATATTTTATTATACACAATATGTTATAATTCATCATAAATTTTATTTTGTGATGCATTCATTTTATGAATACCATTTTGTGTACATGTGCAATGCGAATTTTTCAATTATATTTATTGTATTTATGTTGCATTCAATAGGTCAGTCAATGTTAGCTTAAAATTCATATTATAGTTATTGTTATCACTTATAATAGAATCTATAGTTCTATACATATACATAATATTATAAATGCACAATTTACACATGCATATGTATAATATATACTTGGTATGGTGTATACCATTAGAGATATACATATGTAACATAACCGTAACACGATCAACATATTAATAATTGATGCACCTAGCCAGCATATTGTCCTCGGGGATAAGGTAGTTTCAGAACTAACTAGTCACTTGTGTATAATAAATTGGTCTGAAATACAATATGGTACTCGTAATAGTATAGGTGCTACAAAATATCAAACAATAATTGTTGATTGATTAATAGTTAGTAGTTTTAGAGATTATTAAATATTGGTAACATATTCTTTTTTAACCGTTCGAATGTGCAATTATTGATGACACTATACCCTTTGTTATGGCGATTATGGAATTTTATAGTAGAATAGTTGTGTTATGATGTTTTATAATATTGTAATAATGGCTTTGATATATTTAAACATAAGATATTTTCCATATAATATATTAAGATGAGTAAATTTTATAATAAAGATAATATAAACTATAGATATTGAAGACTTGCCGCCTAGATGGATACTGTTAAAAATATAGTGAATAATATTGTTATTATTGAATATTTGATTAAAATAGATACCTATATTGATTAACTATGTTAAAATATTCAGATATTATATATTATACCGACACTTTTATCAAAAAATAAATATTATCAAAATTTGTATGTAATAATATTTTAATCAAATATTGTTATACCTATTTACTAATATTTATCTAACTGTCAGATACATAAATACGTAATTCATTATTTGATAATTTCATTAAACGAAGTGTATAACCATCGAAAATATAAAACAAACATTTGATATTTAAAATAATTAGCCAACACTACATTGCACCTCCACAATAATTAATATTTTATATAGCCAAAAATATTTTTATTGCTTGTTAAAGTATGAAAATAATTGGACCAGTTTTACGTGGATACCTACTTATATAATCAGTGACCTAGAAATTTAGACGAATATATTTTATAATCAACTTTAAGAATTATCAATGTAGTCTTATCGAATTATCAACGTTTAATAATATACAATGACCATAATACGAAAAATGATTAAATATTTATTTATACTAAACATTATCCGAAGAAAATTTTATATACCTACCCTTCTAATACCGATTAAAATATAATTACTAATAATAACTAACAGTTTTTCTGAATGTATTGCAGATAAATGTTTGGATATTTCACACATTTTCTCCTAATCTGACCTTATCTAACCCATTCATACGTAAAAGCGAATAATCTTATATTGAGGTGATCTTATAAGTGTACTGTATATTTAACGTAGATTCATTTAAAAGAAATAGTTAGCAAGTTGCTCGCTTAAATCCGTTGGAATCGAGGACAAATGAATTACTCAACTGTTAATAAACTCTTGTAGTTCCACATTTGGACAAGGCTCAGTAACCGTAATTCACAAATAATTATATTTATCCGAGGTCCGTGGCTTATGCTCTTTTATTTACTAAAAATTGCGTAATATGTTATCCCGTTTTAAGCCAATCATTAAAACATTATTATTACAGTACTTTTATTAAATGTAAACCTTAATGGCTACATAAATTCATTCACAACTATTTGATTAATTTATTTAACTTTTAAATTCGATGTTTTAATTTAATAAACGAATATTACGACCATTTAAATGTATAATAACCTCTTTACAGTCTGTAGTATGATACGAAGCAGCCATTGTAGGATTTTAATATAAAAAATAAATACACGTTTAGATTTACGGATTTGCAAATATTTAATAATTGTTTATTATATTTACATATAAATAAATAAATAACAATAAATTAGAAATGACATTTTGATTTTGAAAAGTCAAAAAGATTTAGCTTAGTAAGCTGGGGCGGAGTAAGCCGGAGCGGAGTAAGCTGGGGCGGAGTAAGCTGGTGCGGAGTAAGCTGGGGCCTTGTAGGCTGGGGCAGAGTATGAGGGAGCGGAGTAAGGGGCTTTGTAGGCCGGGGCAGAGTAAGATGGGGATTTGTAGGCTGGTGCAGAGTAAGCTGGTGCAGCGTATGCTGGTGCTTTGTAGGCTGGTGCGGAGTAAGCTGGGGCCTTGTAGGCTGGTGCAGAGTAGGCTGGTGCAGAGTAAGCTGGTGCAGCGTATCCACCTTCCTTCTTGACGACGGCGTTGAAACCGTTGTAGTCGTCAGCGGTGTATTCGACAGTGCGGGTGGAACCGTCGGGTTCGACCAGGCTGTAGGATCCCTTGACGTAACCGTTGCCGTCGGCGTATTCAGATTGGCTCTTGACGTCGTAGGTGTGTGGGTCGTTTACGCTGTATTCGAAGTTGTATGGAGCTGGGGCATCGTAAGATTCGTGTCCGTAAGCTGCTGGTTTGTAAGCGGCGGGTTTGTAAGAAGGAGCAGAGTATGAAGAGGGTGCAGAGTAGGCTGGGGCAGCAGCGTATGAGGGTGCGGAGTAAGCTGCTGGGGCAGCGGAGTAGATTGGTGCTGCTACGGGTGATCCGCAGGCGGTGGCCAAGATGGAGGCGGCGATGACTACGAACTATAACCAAAATAGAAGTATCGTTATTGTTGTGTTATAACTTATAAGTTATAATGTTATATATCATAAAATATCCCATTTTTTAGAACATATTAAGCAGAAATTGTATTTTTAAATACAAATAAACATAATACCACATTTTACTTACACCGAGACACCGTGTAAAAATATTTGATCAAAAAAATTATACTTAATATATCTCCTATATCGATATGTTTTTTATATACCCATAGAAAATATAAAATAAACAAGTGCGTACTTAAAAAGATTTCAAACATTTGTATTAAATATTCCATATATTCGTATCATAATATAATATACGTATCATAAAAGCGTAGAATTTATATTTTTAATAATGCTTTAATTATAACTTTAACTTATTTTATTTATATGAGATACCTTTGATATATTATAAAATTTAATGATCAACTTCGAAGCATATTTTTTAATAATATAATTATTACTATTAACTATAACGATTTTAAAAGAAAATGGTAAAATAGTTTAACAAGAAAACTCAAGGTGTAATCAGTAAATAAAAATAATTTAGTAAAAGTCAAAACTTTACTAATGGGTAATTCAAGATTTAAAAATAAATATTTAATTGTTTTGCTTTAAACAACATATTTTAGTGTGTATTTAAATCATTAGTATAATATTCATATATATTATTCTAAAAAACAAACTTGGATATTTTAAAATTATAATTTAATTTATTCGATTTTAAAGATTATGGTAGTACTAAAAAATAACTTGGTAGTGTTTTAATTGAATTAAGTTTTACAGAACTACTTACACAAGTTTGGTAATAAAAATAAACGTCTTGATTTAAAAACCAGTCAATTTATTAATACATTTAACCATATCAAAACAAAATAAGTTTATGCATTTAAGTACGTATTTCGAAAATAGAACTAAATAAAATGTGTATTTATTTTTATGATGAATAATAATAATAAATATTGATGAATTCATAAAAATAAAAATAAAGTTAAGTACATCCTACGTATATTTTAAATTACTAGGAAGTTAATTGTACCAGTTTATACCAATACATTTTATTAGGGTATGTTACAGTTACATTGTTTATGATGTAATAATTAGTGAATTATGATATCCAAAAAATTTAGGTAAATTTTTAAATCACAGTTTTTAAAACATAAAATTATATAATAATTTATTGGAAATTCACCTTGTCTAATTTAAACGATGAACAACAATTTTTTCACTGTGAATTAAATAATAAAACTTTATTTAATTTATAAATATACCAATTCATAACAAATTGTTTAAAATTTACTAAATGATCACATCAAAAAAACAGGAAATTATTTCTATGCATCAAAAGAATTCATTAAAAAAGTTTTTCTTAAATCAAACTGAATTCACGTATGATACCGAATACAAAGGCTAGTCTTAAACGAACGTAATGTGTTACACAAAATACAACGAAATCCATCGGATTGCGAGCACCGTAAAGTACTGAAAGTCGCATACGCTCCAAAATGTATTTTCTATTTCTTTATTTATTATATTTTCCCTCGTACACGTAACGTTCTACACTATTCAACTTAAAAATCATAATATTATCCATATAGTTACTTACCATGTATGCCATTTTGATGGTTTTAGTGGCTGTATTTGTGTGCTTGAATTGCGACAGTTACAGATCAAACGTTGGTGATTGATAGTTGGCAAATGTGGGTGAACCGATTTATATAGTCTTGATGCGATGGTAGTTTACCGAGAATTTGACGGGGGAGAAGGGGGCTCCGGCAGTTTTTCGGCATGGACGAAGGACAAATGCACCAAACACGCCCTACTTGTCCTCCGGCGTCATCGCCGGGTGTAAGCGCCATATCAGTTAATTTTTTTTCGAGGTTTAGACATAATACTACTGTTGTTCTCGTCAAACCCAGCCACCATCACTGGTAACCCCCTCACCACCTGTCACCGCCGCGGTTAAGGTTGAACCGTGTACTTCCGGTACATTTATAATTTATCATTTTCCATGTAGTCATACAGATATTACAGTTTTTTTCCCATTTTTTTTTTTTACGTACGCTAATTTCGTCTCCTCATGGTCACCGTGTAATATAATACGCGGTTTACCTGGTTGGGGGGTAGACTACTGCTCACTACACTGCTCCGATTCACTCAGTCTCGCCCGTTCTTAAACGCCAGATACGTTATATACACGAGATGTGCAAAGAAAAAAGTTTTATTTCCATTTGGTTTGCTTTAGGTAAAGATTTTTTTGCAAAAAATTAATTCTGCAAGGCAAAAAGAGTTTATGGATAACTTTTTCACAACAAAAATATTATGCAATAAACGTCTATTTTGAAAATAAGCTGAGCTAACTTTATTTACTACTTTTAATATTATAGTGTAAATACATTATTTAATATTGTGAATTTTACTGTATTCAATTAAATTTTTACCAAGGAATTGGTAATTAAATTATTATACCAAATATTTTATTATTATTTTTAGTTAAGCTAAAATTTGAAAAAAAAACCTTAATATTATTATAATACTAATGGCCTGTAGGTTTAGCCTATATATAATATTATTATATACTATTATAATTATTAGGTACTGTAAGTTCCTGCACATGTTGTAAATATATATTATATATACATAAAATGCTAATATTGTTATCGTACGAGTATAAACAATATTTTTTTTATCTGAAATATGACTATTAAATTTCTATAAAATAATACAGTTAAACCACTTATTTTTCATTTTAAAAAATTACCTTAGAATGAAAATGTATTATTTTAATGGCTACATAAATTTAAATTTTAAAGAAAAACTTATTCAATAACTTGTAGATTTAATTTAGTATACACATTTATTCATTAAATACTTATATTATGGAAAAGATAGAAAACAATGACCATAGAGAAGATATTGAGTGTTGAACATACACTTAGGAAAATATGATATAATTTTCTTAGAATATTAAAACCAATAATACAATTAATTTCATCGAAGCAATCTATTGAGTAAAATTTATTTTATTATAAAATTATTATCTAGTTATAAAAAGTTTTTTAAATAATAAACGAATGTAAAAAAATTGTATTAAATACTTTTTTCTGGTTACTAATTGCAATTCTATAAAACTTTAAACATAAAAACAAAAATCTATATTCTAATATTATAATTTAAATATTTTAAACCTTGATCATAAAATTGTTTAGTAAAAATCAGAAAATACATCAAAACTTCAAAAATATTTAATCATTAATATGAGACTTTAATCCTAAAATAATAATTATTATTGTGCAGTGAAAAAATACTAAACAGTATAAACTTTTAATATTAATAAAATATAGTTATAAAATAATGCTTAAGGTTTTGGCTATTGGTACTTTTTCACAATTTTCTGGAAAATAGCTACTGTTTACAATTATAACTTTATATCTAATTTTCAATATTTTTATATCCTTTAAAAACTTGTAAAACTCTATACAAAAAAGGAAAACACTTCACATTAGACCCTTATAATTTATAGTTAGAAGTATTTTATAATGCATTTAAAATCAATCAATTTAGAGTAAGATATTTTCCTAAAGATATATGTAAACACAACACAACATATTATATTAATCTATTTTTTTTAAACTATCTAAATGTTATTTATTACTAAAATTTTGGAAATCTTTTTATTATTTTTTTATTAACGACTCAAAACTTAAATCATACATTAACTACAACTGGTGGTTTTCATTTTTTATTTTCATAATTAATAATATCTAGTTATATTGGTTTTTTTTCTATTACTGTTTTTATAAAAGCACAAATTAATGAAAAACATTGTTTTCTTTTATTTATATGGTTTATCAATTATTCATAGTAAAATATTAAACTTAAATAATATTGGTACAATGATATTGCAATATAATATCAATAGAATTAAAATACCATACTATATTATATAATATACCTAATTTGTAATCGTGTTCTAAAATCGTAGACAATGTAATAACTCAAGTGTTGAACTCAGAAAATATTTTACCAACTATACACTCCCAAATCGGAATCATCGATGGCTTGCGATATGAATCATAGTCCTATGCCGATATTTTTTAAACACGTTATTCGCCGTACGACAAACGTAATAGGGAGTCGGTTAAGATAAAAATCCGTTTTGATCGTGTAAGACTTTATCAAAAAGCAAACGTTACGCGATGCCCGCATGCTCGATTTCAACATCGGGTTGTTAATTATTTCAATTAAAATTCACCTGAAACCATATTTTATACGCTAATAAATATAATATATCGCTAAAGGGTACGGTAATATTTCTAACGCAACATTACGCGTGTTCTTATTTGTCATTATTATATTATTATACTTTAAACAGTGAGCCATGGCCGCGGACGTATAATGATGTGATAATACATAATAACACTTTACGACTCGGTATTTAATATAATATATATTATATCATGTTTTTAAATATGATTCAACGTATCAATACTCAATAGCATAATATTGATATAATGCATCGGCGAGACATGCGAACAACGTTCGAGTGCACTCCATATACAAAGTATTATTATAACTCCGTTTGATGTTGAATCGCATTCATGTTACAATATTATATAACAACGTTTCGCCGTATAATATAGTAAAGGACGTGATAATTAATCCGATTGGCGGGTACCCGATCCGAGTACAGGTAAAAAAAAAATACAACGCCGCCGCCGTCACAGTGTAGAACCGCATATATTATACCTATAATATACCTACCCACAAGTTCGCCTGCACTCGTAGACACTGCAATGAAAGGCACCGCATAACTAAACATAATATTACACGCGGTGTACAAACGCACGCTTATCTTCGGTATTGCGGCTCATCGGACAATCTTTTAATATGTTGCCAATTTCATTCTACCGTAGAGCATTATGATATTACGGCGAACGACCGGTTTAATGCGATCAGTCGGCAGATTGATAATTAACCGTTGAATGCAAATATGCGACCCATAATGTAATATATTATTATACGCCTGCTATAATTATACACCGCATTACTCCAATTCGTCCCCACGTGATAGCATGAACACGAGATAATATTATTTGACACGCTGGAATTGCTTTTTCATTGTTATTGTAATTATCTGTACTATAAAAATGTCTTTAATTCAAGATTTAACTAATATCCATGTTTAATGAATATTTTCTGATGTTCAATAATTACCTTAAATTAAATACTTGACTGTTTCTTATTCGTAACAGTGTGAATACAACTTAAACCGTCAAAAACTATTTATGCGACCATAATAATAATAATATTCGATTGATGTGCATAGACGGACAACATAGTAAAAGTTCCATATTACGTATTATAAAGCTGTAGGTACACCAGAAAAAAGTTAGCCCAGAAATAAGTTATAATGATCTGAGAAGGTTACTCTCGGAAAGAAGGTTACATACTAAATGTATACATAACTATATGATGAAACGTAAGTAGAACGCTATTAAACAATAGAAATGCTTCAAAGATACAAGCAAAATATCAGTGCAGTAATAAGCTTTTATGTTGAAATCGTATCTTATATTAATATCTAGAAGAATTCTTCAATGAAGTACACATTATTCATTATTACCGGGTACATAAACATAGAGTAGGTAAACATTAGAACAAAATATTATAATATTTATGTAATAACAACATTAAATATTTTAAATATATATTTTTTTTTAAGTTAATTAAATCCGTCGAGAGCGCAATATTTGTGTGCTAAATTTGTATTATGATATTGAATAATAATATGAACTAATATAATAAACACTATCTTACATTTATTTACGTTTGTAACAATTTTTTAAAACAGTCTTAATAAAAAAAAAAAACCAAAAACCTATGATATTTAAGTATTAACTTGATAAAATTGTATGGTGATTTATTTATTTGTCATAGGCATTTTTTGCTGTCTGAAAAATGTGGCATCAAATCTAAAATAGTTTAATTAATATTTGTTTGAATATAAAACTATAAATGTCACATCGTTTTGACTGTATTTTATTTTTCAATAGTATGGATAATATTGTTTTTATTCAAACTTCCTTAACCTTATTTATACAGATTTAATTAATTTTTCATTGGACTCAATAAAAGATAATATTACTTTTTAAATGTATTTAACTTTTTTAATAGAAAAAACTTGTACCTTAAGTTTTTCAAAAACAATTAATCTATAAGAACGATAAAACTTAAAAAACTTTAATTTACACTTTTTAACATCCTATTAAAATTATAAAAACAATAATAACAGATACATTTACATTAAAATTTTAAGGCGGTGTTAAACGCGACTCTAACCACCATAAATAATTATGATGACTGATATTCGATATTATAATGTATATGTTTATTATAACTTATAAGTATAGTAATACGTTTTAAATTTTCTATTCAGACGGCTAATCTGATCATGAAAACCGCTTTTATTTATTTTATTTTTTTATGTGTCCTTCTTTCTAGGAACATTAATACTATGTTACACTTGCATACACAAAATCAGTTTGATTTCCTCATTTAATCGATCGTCATTGATCATTGAAGGAAACATGCATTTGTTATGATTTTTATTACAAAGTCTATGTAAGATAATATTTAATATGAAAAATATTTAATAGTTGATTTTATATTTTATTGTTTCAATGTCAATCAAATACAAATACAACTTGACGATAATTTTGTCACAAATTTTACTATGTAATTTAAATATAATATCATTAATAAATATCGTAATTTAGGTTTGATATTTTATCATTCATTAGTTATAAAATTGAATTGTGTTTAAAATTATATTTATGATTTGTTAATTTTAGAAACCACATCATTTTATTTAAATTTAATGAAATCATGAAATGAAATTCTATCATAATACAAATCAAAAGCGGATGTGATTATCTAACTACAATTAATTTAATTTAATTAAACATTTACACGCTAGATCATTATAAATCTCTAAATAAACATACAATTTTAAAATATTTTGTTGATTATAAGAAGAAAATAGATAAAATTAGTTTTCATAACATTTTCATTAATCTAATTTTTACCCAAATATTTCGAACAATCTTATATAATAAATGTAAAATATTATTTAGATTAAAAATTGTACATAAATATTATATTAAAATACTGTTTTCCCCCAAAATATTTTTAGTTTTCAATTACTAACACTTTATTACCGAAAACAATGGAAAACAAACAAAAGTAGTGCCAAATACGAAATACTTATCCATAATTTAATCTAATTTTTAGATTTTTTTTTTATTATACAATAAAGTAGTTTGGCACGAATATAAAATTATTTATCAGAATTTTTAATTTTAGTACAGCTACTATTGTCTTATTTTTAAAATTTTATATAACAACTTTTTTTAATATAAAAACTCTATTTTCTATTTATTTAGAAATTTAATCCATTATCTTCTTAAGTTTAAAATTGAATTTAAATTGGCATATTCTTGATCTAATATAAAATATGTAAATTAGATCAATTTATTGTATTAATTTATATACGAGACTTATTTTGAAACCTTTTTTGTTAATGCCATCAGTTTTACAACATTCTCTAAAAAATACATTTATTATATCAATCATTAATAATATGATGAAGATTATAAGACATAATCATATTAATAAAATATAATAGATATATAATACAATGATACATTGAGTTGAACCTTATTAAAATAAATAGTTTACTTTTATAAATTATTTAAAAACGAAATTTAGTAATTGTTAGTAGTTTTTTTGATTTTGAAACATTCTTATATTTATTCATAAATTCATAATAATTATGATAATAACTAAATTTAATTGATTATAATTTAAATAAATAAAAACAATTTGTAGTATAATATTATATAATTTTGTTAATAAATAATAGAACAATAAACAAAAAAAAAAATTAGGTACCTCAAATTAACGGAGAACACCTATACTAATTCTAATTGTATTACCTTAATACCCATATTTATTTTTATTTTATTAAAATATTTCATTTCAATAATTGTTATCAATATATTATAATACTTTCAGTTTTATAAATAAAATCCTTTTATTAAAAAAAAAAAGATGGAAAATATCTATAAGATGTAATCACAAATTATTAAAATACGTCTTGTATACGAATTGTATAGTTCTTTTTATTTCAGTTACAGCAATAATTTTAACTTATTTTACTATAATATATTGTATTTTTATTAATTTTTCAAAAATTATCATATTATAATTTCTGAATCTATATAGAATCTTACTGGAATAATATAAATACGACTCACAAAATATCTAAAAAGAGTTGCCCTATTTTTCCGCCCAACACCTATAAAAGCATTTTATTTTTACATTTATTAAAATTATATATTAAAAAATTGTTAATTTGATTTTATGTATAATTACCATATTATAATACAGCTTAAGATAGGTACCTAGGTAATTGTAAATCAATTAATATATAGGTAACAACAAAATATTTAATGAATATAGTTCCTTTTTTTATCGAAATATTAAAAGACTATTAATAATTATATTTATTATTCGTAAGAAAATAGAATTTATAAGATAATTGATAGGTAGTTAAATAATTAGGTATATAATATATTTTAACAAAATACCACGTGCAACGTGTATACTCGTGTCCTTTTTTGAAACGTTGACATTGCTGTCAAGGATTTCTATAATTTAATAATACAAATTTAATGTAATAGGTCGAGTCCAAATCAGTATAATTCTGGTATTTTGTTATAGGTATACTGGTACACATATAAAATTAAGTCACATCATAATATAACTTTGGAAGTTAATTCGTGAAAATATTCGTGGCTTAATTTTTAAACACTATAAAAATGTCACCTAATGAATTATGGATTAATGGCGATGAAATGGTCATTAATCACGTGTTCACGTCTATTCTCTAGGCAAACGCAGACAATCTGTGTTTATACCCTCAGTTGGAATTGAAAAAAATATTGTATTGAAAGGATAATATAGCGCTTTTTCTCTCTCTTTCTCTCTCTCTCTCTCTCTTTCCATCTTTTTATCTTTTGTACGACCGATGTTTCACTCTTACCCTTTATTTTTATTTCCATCCGTACCTACATACAAGTTACAATCTCTGCCGTTTGGTCACGGACCATTGCAGGTATATGCCGATTGTTGCTCGTTTCGTTTGGCACGCAGATGCGGTTGGTTGTCCACGAATACACTTTGCTTATGTGTGTGTATATATATATATATTCTGATACCTACCTACCTACATATATTATAATACCAATGTTGCATTTTCAGTGCACGATGTAGATAATATACCTATATAATAATACGACGGAGGTGAATAATATTCGAAAAGGCTGATGTTAAAAAGAACATATTAATATAATTGTAGTGTCCACGATATTTCTATACGTACAGTGTTATATTGGGAAAACGTCAACGATAATATATTATTACAAAACGCAATTAAACACTAAATGCAAAACACTGCTACCGTTTAAATTACATCACGAAACACCCAGTCGCGAAGTTGCGAAACCCCTCTCTTTCGTTGTAGTCGTCGTCCTACTCCTTCGACGAGACCACTTGGTCCCGGGGGCAAATGTCGCCTCCGGTGCCGTGTTACCGTATTCGAATAAAGAAAGTGCACGGTATCAACTGCGGTATAGTAGACTTGCTAAGTAACCGGTTTTTGACGACCGGTCTGGCCGACCGATATCTGTCTCAAACGACGTACAGACACATGTGTTTATTATCTGAAAGTGCAGAATATCGTAGGAAAACATTATGATAATGCAAAAAAATACGTTTATAAGCCCATGTGGGTAGGTATATATTATAATAAAATTATACATTGTGGTTACGGTAACAAGCCGTATAGTACGTAGCCGTGTGATGTGTCATTCGACAACTGTAAATCACTATTTCGGTTGTATAAGTTAACATATTGATTTAATAATATAATTTATAACGCAATAACCACTTGTTGAGCGGATTCGGTTGCGCGAAAGACGAGAGCCTAGAAAAGGTTAAACATTATCGGTCTTGGAAAATATAGGACGATCGGCAAGTGATCTAATATCTGATAAATATATTAAATATATTTTTTCGTGGAATAATAATGTGCTCATACTATCTTGTAATGTTATTTCTATTAAAGAAAAGATAAAAAATTAAATACTTCTGAATATTACAATAATATATTAGTAACTAATGATTAGTTAGTTAATTTATATAAATCACAACTCTTTTGTTGGGTTGTAATAACATTGAGGATAATCTAAAATTTCACTTCAAAATCCAATATCTCACGTTTAATAAATAATAATAATTCATTATATTGAGACGTATCCACTTTTGAAAATGTTTTTAAAAAACATTTCATTTAGATAATATTAGACATTCATCTTCTAGTGGTGACTGTTGTTTTTTCTCGTTAGATAACTAATAACTACTAAATTAATTAACTTAAAGCCTATACAGAATAGGCAAATACAATTCCCAAATCAATACATATCGTAATATGTTCAAATAGGTGGTACGTTTACATTCAAATGTTCATATTGAATTTTAATTAAGCACTTAAAAATATTTTAATTTGTCAATAACCAACCAATACACCTATACAATATATCTATAATATGATTTATATAATAAGAATAATCGATGATTTAAAACAATTTTCAAATAGTAACTATGGTATCTTTTACACCTACCTACTACATAATTTATTCGTAAATTATAAGTATCAGCATATTATTATGATTAGATAGAAACTTTCTTAAAAAAAAAAACATGATTTAATAATATAGGCTAATGTGATACAGTATACTTTAATAATACTAATCAAACCACTTCATTACATAATGACACCTAAAAAAACTAATAATTCTTATTAATGTATTCACGTTATAAATATATATTTATTGTTATTAATTAATAATTACGTGCATATAAAATCAATAAAAATATGCATTTTGTTTAATAGTTCACCTTATGTTTTAGATGTAATCTATGTAATAATTGACGGTTTGAATCACACACATGTATTATATTATGTTAACACATATAATATTTTTGATTTTTTTATATAATAAAAAATTAAATAGAAATTGTATATATAATAATAATAAGTAATATATAACGTAGTTTTATTATAATATGTGTTTCAATCAATACAACAGGTATGGTCAAATCGAATAAAAAAATTAATCTAATAGTTTTACGAAACAATAGTTTTGAATTCTTACACTTAAGATCCTAAATAAAATACTCAACTGGTATCTAACCTAAACTAAAAATCTCAGTCATTAGTATTCAAAGTCATACATAATAATGTGGTTACAATAAAAACAAGGGGGAAGTCGTTTATGGCGTTTTTCAAAACGGATGTTCATTTGAAAATCCCTTTTCACCGTTTCTTAGCGTGAAAACCATAGATGTCCTCAGACAATGGTGTCTGGCTTTTCCCGTATCAAACCCCCTGTCTAGTAGCAAAGCCCCTTAAAAGGGTCTTCATTAATTATTCTGTTCGGACACAAGAGGGCATTTCCATCATCGTGAAACATGTCGGTCGCACTACAATACAAAATTATCTCTCAGAATTGTTCCGCGTTCACGCTACGTTTCCTTTTGACTATAAATATCGTCCGAGAAATGAGACTGTTATTGGTGTATTGTAGAACCTAAATTATTTTGAGTTTACGTGGGACTAAATTTAAATTATTTACGAAAATAAGAAAAATTAATTTTTTTTTAATATCTAGAATCACGTCGTGTCCATTGCAAATTGCAATAAGGTAGGTGAGTATTTACCAAGAATTTAATTTAACGGCAACAAATATAGAAATTATATTTTTTTATTATTCAAACGAACTTTGTCTATATGAGAGGTATGTAATATTATTAAATATTCAATAATAATATTATAAATTTGACTCGTACCACCGAATTTATCGGTCCTGCGCCTATAAATATGTGGTTCCGACTTTCCAAGTCTCAATAAATCCCCAATATCAAATTATACTCGATAATATAATAAATTAAACGTCAGGTTTATATATTATTTATTGCAATTGTGAATAAAAAATATATAATACATACTCGTCGAATGCATTACAATTATATAGGTATACAGCATTACAGCGAATAACAGTACGCTATAATTGCGCTAAATATTTATAAGCTGTCAGAGAATACTAACACGTCATAATTATTATGATAATGTAAAAGTCAATATGTAACCGACCCTGGACATCATCTATATTTATGCAATAATATATTCTGTAAATAGCGCTTATAGCGTGGAAATCAATTTTAATTGCGGTTGATGGGTTTGAGAGGTGAAATAGACACGTAATGTGTCTCCGGTGGCCGTGAATTTTCCGATTGATCAATGGGAAATACCGACGGTTCATAATAATAGTATTACCTATTATCATTGTTGATCATTTTATGTCTATACTAATAAACTAATCGCTGTACTAATAAAAAGAGAAAAAAATGCAAAGTCTGTATGCCATTTCTAAGACCCGTCAGTTAATTTTGGTGACAGCCGATTATAGTAAGCCCCTTAATTTCAATCCACCAATTTAATTTAAAGAGATTTTCTCGAATCCATTAATAAGAAATAACTATTCATTAATAATGATTTAATTCCGTATAAAAACAAACTCAATATAAAATTATAATTTTTATCTCTTTCACATAATTTAAATATTATATAACAATTACAATAATATTAAAGCATATAATTCACAGAATTAGATAAAAAAAAAAAATAGATCCACTACCTAAAAAAAGAACAACAACAACAAAATATCAGTTAAGTATTATTAAAATAATTAATTTATACTTTTACAACTTTGAACAAAATAAAATAAAAAGGTTTCAAATTATTTTATTTGATTCGTTTTAGTGAATATTATTTCCTGGATTATTCGAGCATAAATTTTTTTTACATATTTTAAGAAAAATGAATTACAGAATCATTATAGTTTTAAAATTTTCCTAAAAATAAATTCCAAAGACAATTATTTTTTATTAATATTGTTCTATAAATACATAATATTAAGAAGAAAACACATTTCAACGTATAACATTAGTTATTTAATTTACTTAAGTATTTAAATAATGCATTATTTTACTATATCCGTTAGATTTTATTGTTAAACATTATATTTATTCAAATCGTTAAAATTAAATACATTTCTGAAGTATAATACGTATAAATTTAAATTATGGTAAATTCATAAATGGTTATAAAATTTAATTTAATTTAATTAAAACACATTTTGATAAAAAATGAATTGTCAATAAACGATACAATTAAATCGATATTTTGACATTTCAAATTTTTCAACTTTGACAGTGTTAAGTTGTAATCAGCTATATCTATTCCAATAAATGTATTCCAAAAAAACATGACGATGTAAGACAAAATGAAACCGATGTATATAGCATCTACATTTGACCTATTTAAAAATAAATAAATAAATCTTTTCATCATTATAAGGTATACGTGAAGTAATAATAAAATCAACTATTCGTTATCATCAATTATTTATTCTTATGTGTTATATGTGCAGACATTAAATATTAGCAAATAATTATCTATTTGAGCTCGTAAATGCTTGCGCACGATTAGAGCTGATTAAAAAACGTTACTGGACATAAGATACGACATTGGACAACGAATAATAATTATTATTTTTCTTCCCACGTCTAATAAGTTGTACAAACTTGTACTAGTTTATTGAGTAGCGCATTGAAAATTATTTAGCGAACATATTTTTTTGGGTTCATACATTACGTAATTGGGTCAAGAGAATTCAACGCATACGCGAATGTCAACAAAATATGTCTACTATAAGTTAGGATTATCTTATATAAAGTTAGTGTTTTAATTATTATTGAACACCGAAAATATAATAATATCTGAAGGAAGAATAAATTATGTCCAGTGTACTTATGTTTAAAATTGTAATTTATTATATACATACTAAGTACGATTCATATTTCGAATAAGTCACAGGATTAATTAATATGATTATATGAACAAATAACACATACATACAAATAATTATATATATATAGAGAGAGAGAGAGATAGAGAAAGAGAGAGATACACACCCATAATTTTAAATTACATAATTGCATTATTTAATTATGGTACCTACACAGATCTATTGTAATAGTCGCGTATAATCTGCTTGTTCAAATAACAATTACAATATATTATAAACATTGGAAATAACGAAATAGGAAAAAGAATTAAATTTTATAAGTACATTTATTTTCCATTTACTTGTGTATTAATATTGTAATATATTATAAATATATTTTCAAATTATAAATTATTACTATTGTGACAATTTCCATTTCTTGGATGAATGCAAATTTATTATTTATACTGAAATAATGTAATTTCTCAAAAATATTCAAATTGTGTGTATATTTTTGCTGATCAAGACTTTTAATTGTCTAAATCAGTTTTTGATAAATTGCAATTTTTAAACAGGATTAACGAGATTTTATTACATAGATATGTCGTCAACTTTATTAGAAAAATAATATAGTAAGTTACCATCAAGATCGTTTAATAAAATTATAAATTAAATTAAACTTTTTACTCCCGATCCTAAACTAATTTAGAACTCTACATTATAACTATGATATACCTACGTATGAATCCCCTATTATAGTTATGTGCTGACTTAGACATGATATTTGATATAAATGAATATTTATAAAATGTACCATAATTATTATTATAATGCAAAAGCTATTTGCCAAAACTTTTGCATTATATAAAATAGATACATATATATTTTTTTTAGTATCCTATTCAATTTAATCAAATAATGGCATAAAAAAAAAATGAAATCTTGATTCAATAAACATGATAACCAGATCACTATAATAATCGATAGCGATACATTTGTTCTATATTGGGTACTTCCTATTATATTAATAGTAGATACCCTTGGAAGAGATAAAAGGGGCTCAAAGTAATTAAGAAAAAAAAATGACATTATTGAAATAATTCAAATAGTGATCTATATAACACGCTCGGCCTTGGCGATTAACAAACCGGAGGTCCTATTGCTTTTGGCATTCCAGTCAAGTTCAGGCGACTATAATATAGATAATTACTTAACACATTTGTTTAACGCGCGTGCGCGTAAGACAAAAATTGCTCTAAAATATAATAAATTTATTATGCAATTTTTTTTTTTGCTTATCCTCTATAATATAATATTGCTCTTTAAATTAAATAATAATATTATATTCTCTATAGGTCATAAAAATAACGTATTATGTACAGAACGCTAAGCACCACCTCTGGTACATATTATATTATTGTAGTGTTTTGTGAGTATAGAGATCGGAAAGATTGCACACGCGCCGGTGCGCGTCCACGAGCGCGCTCGCGTGTGTGTGTATTTCGCCTTTCACCGTTGTCCTTGTGTGACAATGAACCGGCGGCGGCGGCGGCTGTGGTGGAAACTTATATTGCACAGGTAAAGGGGGCGACAAGCGCGCGGGCACACACATACCTGACCGATCACTTTTTTTAATCGCCTTCAGCGGAAATATTGTAACTACAGCGTTGTATTTTCAAACAGCCCGTAAGCAACACGATCAGCAGATACACTATTATAGTGCAAACATAATATTCATGATATCGTGTTACAGATATTATATTTTATTTATATAATAATACATAATTGTTATTATTAAAAACAATATCATATAGTGTTAATATGTTGTGCGAATGTGTGTGTGTGTGTGTGTATCGCTAGTTGGATTAAGGCATTTTGAGGATATACACTAACGATAAAAATATAATAATCATACAACGCATACCCCTTAAAATAATCTAAATTAAAATTTGAACGCATATTATATTGATTACATGGACCATCGATATATGGGTAATAAATAGTAATAAATTAATAACCTTAAATAGTATTTACGGTATACCTAAAAGAAAATTGTATTGGACACGCAGAGTATAAATAAGTTATAATATAAAAATACTTAAATTCAATTTCTTTTTTTTATAATTATATCATACATGCATACCTAATATAATATTAATAAATAGATGAGAAATTTCAGAAATATTATAGTTAAGACCCACTATATTTTATTTATGTTTTCAACTTAAATTAAATTAATATGTTAACATTTAATAATAAAATAACATTAAATAAACATAAAATAATAAATAATACATATTATGTTTTACAACTTGTTTTTCTACAAATGATTGTATAATGATTTTTTGGACATTTTTAAATTATAACTGTGTTTTTATAGCCACGTCGTTATTATTGTTATTATTAATTATACTACATATTATTCTTTAATAAATAGTATTAGAATACTAAATTTATTTTTTAGTACTAGCTATTATTATTTTTATTGTACTTAATCGTAGTTTAATTAATTTAAAATCTCTGTGAACATTGATAGCAATAAATTATGTAATATTAATTTTTTTTTAATAAGGCCTCCAAATTAGCTATTTTGTATTTTTAAATCACACAGCAAACAAAAAAAATAAGATTTTTTTCGAGGACAAATACTGTGTTTATACGATGATTACGATGTATAGATCAATAAATATTTATTTTATAAGTTAAATAGTAATTTAAAAAGAAATACAATCATAGGCGCAAATAGGTTGGCGCTTAGGGGGTATTAGCAACCCTAATTTTAAAAGTAGCACCCTCAAATACTTTTTTTATAATATTATAATCAGCAGCTAATTCAACGCTATACCTGGAAAATGAAGATATTAAGCACCCTCAGTTTTTTTTATTGAAATTGCGTCTATGAATACAATATTTGTACAAAATCAGGTATCATAATTTTTGTACTTGAATATTTAATGTTAAAAAGCGATAGTAAAAGTAATTGTATGACTACAATAAAAAATATTTTCAAGTGAATATTGAATAATTTAAAGTTATAATATTTTTTAAATAGATTTTATAATAATTATAATAATTTCTTTACATTAGTTCGTATAAACATTTAAAATTCTTACTCGGCAAGCATCGTCTAATCGTAACATTATATTTTATATATATTTACAATCAAAATTCATAGTTCTTGACTGTAAACGAACCAGTTTTAATGATATGTAATAATATTTAACATCACCATAAAAATATGAGTGCAAAATTCTTGTATGAATTTATATGTAACATTATTTGTTATTAACTTTAACTTTATCATATGTATATTTATCTTTATATGTCTATTTATCTCTGTACTAAGATTTCAAGTTAGGACAGTATTTTATTTTATTTTAATTATTTCTTTATAGTTTTTACCATTGGTTTAAATGATATTAAGTATATTATTTTAAGTCTATGTTACGGAGAATGGAAACGGCGAGTTGCTGTAGTCGTGTTTTTTCAATGTTTTATTCGC
Organism: Rhopalosiphum padi; assembly: GCF_020882245.1. Lineage (NCBI taxonomy): Eukaryota > Metazoa > Arthropoda > Insecta > Hemiptera > Aphididae > Rhopalosiphum > Rhopalosiphum padi. The sequence continues at coordinate 12,623,901 of NC_083598.1, read as the reverse complement.
ATTCTTCAGTGTTATTGTAACAAGTCAAACATTAGTGAAATATTATGTGCAGACGTACACGTAAGAAAACCATCTGCGATAGATATTCGCGGATTTGGTAGACGACATAAAAGATCTTTTCCAATACACCAGTTTTTATAATTAAACGATAAGAATTCTAAGAATGTGTATTCAAATTGGTAACTTGAATGTGATAAGTGGATGAAAAAGTATAGTTAAGATTAATTCTTCTAAATTGTTATTGTTTTCGTTTCTAGTAATTTAAAATATAAAATTTCGATATGACAACTTTAATTTTATATATATATATATATATTATTATATATACAAGGTGATTCTTTTATCATTGTACACTCATTATTTAAAAAAGTATTTATGTTTTTGAAAACATTTTTTTACATGGTTTCAATTTGTTAAAAAACAACATTTTTATTAAAAAATTATATTTTTAAATATTTTTTATTCTTATACTTTTTTTAAGTTTTTACTTTTTTGAATGACGACATAGAGTTTTAATTTCATATTCCAAAGCAGAATAATTGTCTGCATATTTTGATATTCATAATTTAGGGGAATGAAATAAAAAAGAGTAAGGAAATAAATATCACATACATTATAGGACAAACTTAAAACCGCTTTTAGAGTTATTCTAATCACTTTAGGAGTTATTACTACATAGTCAATCGGTACGATGTAAATTAAATTTTAAAACATCAATTTTGTGTTGAGAAAAAAACTCATTAAAATAAGTATACATTTTCTGAGTTGAAAATACTATATCGGGCGGGGGGAGGAGACCATCAATTTTTTTCTACTCCGTTAAAGTAGGAATTCTCGGTATAACGACACCGATAATTCATCGTTATGAGATATTACCCGCCATAAGGATGAATAATTAATATCTATAGTTAAACCTTGATTTACGTGTGTCACACAGGCCGTGTGCGATGAACGAATGATTTTGTCGCGGCGTACGACTACTACGTCAGCAGTGCCATCATGTACAGCGTGGTAGCGCATCAAAATTACGGCCGAGAACGGCGGGACAACCGGCAACAGACGCAACAGCACCAGCACGGGTCGACGTCGCAACAGCACCACCACCACCATCATCACCATCACAGCCACCACCACAACCAAAACCATCATCATGGTCAGCAAGCGGGTGGCGCAGGATCCGACGGCTGTGGCGGTGGAGGCGGTGGCGTGGGAACTAGTGGTGGCCCTTGCGGTGACGGTTCGTCGCGGCAACAAGCTCAACAACACCACCATCACCAGGAAGGCAGGAAACGGTCGCAGAGGCACCGGAATCTGTCGATAACCGGACGTTTCTTGAACTACATCAAGCGCAGGTTCAACCCGGTACAAGGTAAACGGAAACACTATCTTTTTGCCCGTAATACGTTTTCGGGTCCTTATTGCTGCGTTACAGATTATGTATTATTATTAGGGGTGGGTTCTCGAACTCTTCGAATCTACGAACGCATTGGAAGTATTAATTATAAGTTCGAATTCGGACATTTTGAACGGTACAAATAGTTCAAGGCGTTCGCCTATATTATTATTTTAAATATTTTGATTTGTTATATTTAACTTCTATAAACTTCGATTATTTGGATAAGATTCGAGTTTAAACATAATGAAAAATAAATAAGTTCGAGTTCGTGAAAACTCAATATGACCCACCCCTAATTATTATTATTTATATATTTTACAGATCAGGGCTAGTTGATTCACTTTTAAACTTATTTTGGGTTAGCCACTACACTATTTTTTTACTTTAAAGCTCAAACTACACTAAACGGTTAGGCACACGACGCTACATAACTAATTTAAATTACCCATCATCTTAGTTATTATTAAACGGTAAAAGACAGTGCCTAAGAGAAGAGAAGTTATAGTTTATATTCCATTCTATTGTAATTTTTTTTATTTTTTGTGACATTGCTCGGTATTAGAGTTGTTATCACATACTAATTAAATCACCTTCCCCCTTAAAAACCAAATTATATGGAATTGGACGGTAATATGTATTTTCAGCCATATGCTAGTACAAATTAAAGTGTTCATCAATTTATTCTAACAAATATAAATTACCCCATACATGTATGGCAAGCTTAGACTTGAAATTCGTAGAACAAGTATTCACCCTGTAAAATTGCATAAAATTAAAAATACATGGAACCGTATTTCATACTACATAATATATTATAACGTCATTGGTCCTACCACCATAATTAGCTGAAATGTATGATTACTTTTAAGATAACTTCCTCTTCTAATGAAAGTTCTTGGATACGCCACTAGTAATGGGTTAAACAAATAAATCTAAAAATAAATAACCAAGCAAATTTTCCCCATTGGTGGTTTATACTAAGTCATCATAAGTTATATCTCATAATTTACGCATTCAGCAACACATATTTATTTATTTTACTTATTGTTAAAATACAAAATACATAATAATTAATAAGCCACATATCCTTTAGAATAAAAATAATAAATAATAAATTCCAAGGTACCTTTATTAAAATCAAATATGTGTTATACAATTTGATATCAGCTTAATTTTAATCAATTTGGAAGATAAAAATAAACTACACTTGTACAAAGTATCAAAATAAAACAAATTTATTTATAATGTATTATTAGCTCACTCAATTTTAGACTTACAGTTATGTTTTTAACCGTCTGCATAGCAAATTTAATTATTGTATAACATAATTTATAAAATATACAAACCTACGTGTTTGAATTTTAGTAGAATAAATATCCCCAACAATAATTTTTTCATTATTTTGAAACAATAATGAATCGTATGAACATAATTACGGTTAGACAATTAAATAGTACAATACCATTAATACTACATCGTATTTCATGCATTTTTATTTTTTATACGTTGATTAGAATATATTAAAATAATCATGTAATTGTTAATTTCTTACAAATGAAAACACGAATACAAATAAAACAGTGTAATTGATTAAAATAAAAGAAAGGAAACATATGGTGGTATAAAGGACCCTAAAATACAATGCACTGATTTTCATTTATAAAGTGACCAAATTAAATGCTCGAGCTTAAACAATATCAACTTTTTCTTGTACCCAACTAGCCCAGGTCTCCCCTACGTCATAATATAACTATTTTTATTGTATTGGATAAAATATCCTGCGTCGTGTTATATATTTTTGTGTAAGAAGGTTTATTATACTTACACGTTTGTGGTTATAGTATGTGCAGACAATATATGAGATAACACAGTTTGTTTACAGCATACACAATAGTGTATCTCTTAATACTTTTTTTGGATCATTTACACAGTTTTTATTTAAAATATTGCTGTAATAAGGTAAAGTAAATACAGGTAAGTCAAAATATAAGTATCTATTAAGAGCTAACTAAATTTGAAGACAAATTAAAAATACATTCATCTCATAAATTTTCTTAGAAAATAATATTATTCATTTAGAATAACAAGAAATTAATATATTAAAAAAATGTAAATCTAAAAACTAAAATATTTTTACTTTTAAAAATTTCGGGGGAGGGGGTCCAGACCCCTAGCTGGACCCTCCCCCCCAGTTACGGAATTGATTATTGTTGTTATTTAAGTACCGTATTTAAGTCAATCTGTAGTAATATAATATAGTCTATACTCTAAACTCTATATTATAGTGGAGAACATACCTAGTTATGTTGTATTGAAAATATATAATTGATATATGTATTATATAGACATATGCGTATAATAATATAAGGGTACTTACTACAGACATCATATGATATTAAGTATATTACATCTCGAAGTACCTATCAGAAGAAACAATATTCAAGAATAAACAAAGGAGAAGAAATCATTGACATAGATTTTTATTATTTTATAACTAATTATCAATAATAGTGTTGCAGATATAAATATATAATAAATATGCCTAGTATAAAATATAATATTTGTGGGGTAAACCATATTATGTCCATATGAAACCATGATTCGTATTATACATAAAAATACGTGAATTTGTGAATATTAACGTTGGTTATTCATAATAATATTAGTAGTAATGCATATATATACTTAATACTAAACAAATGTACAATTTTATACTGATTTTATTATGGTGATTGTTTACTGGTTATTATTTACGCATTTTTTTTTTTTTTTTTAGATATTATTACCAGATAATAGACATCCATGTATACAGGACATAACAGACATATATTAAATGGTTTAGGATAGGGGTAATATAATCATATTATACATATTAAAGGTTTTGAAGTTGATTATAAATATACATAGATATAGTATAATAAAATATATTATTATTCGGTAAATTATAATTGATAAATAAATTAATATTATTTCTCAATTAATATAACACTAAGCTGATATTAAATTTTAATTTTAATTCACTTCGTTATTTAAGACATACAGACATTAAACAAATCATAAAACGATAAAAAAAAAAACATTTATAAAAACATTTTTTTTTTTAATGTTTATTAAATGATGTGTACATACAATTTACAATTTACACTTTATACATTTAAACAAAAATAAAACAGTTTTTACTTGAAGTGAGATAAGTAAGTAATTAAAAAGGTAAAATAAGAATAAACATAAACATGTAATATATATATATAATGTGCTCAGAAAAGCATTTGTAATTTATGTTTGCATAGCGTTGATTCAGTATTATTTGTACTTGAATAAATAAGGGTGTGAATACAATTATTATAATTATGAACAGATTAAAAATATTATATGATATGCTTAAAAGTTTTCATCAGAAAATAATTAGAATAATTATGTTAAAAAAGTCTAGAACTATTATAATAGGTATATACAGTTTATTTAAATCGTGCTCAATATCTTTAATCACACAGTATGAATGAACATAATACATTAATGATACATACTCATATTAAATATAATTTCAATAAGATTATTGTGTTAAACTATGTTATATTAAATGGTACGTTTTAAATGAACAAATTGTATGACCAAAGATCAATAACCAATATAATACGCACTTAAAGAAAATACTCGAACATTTAAAACCTTAATTATTATTGTGTACTTTAAATGAAACGCTTTTCTTGTATTATCAACGGTGCTTTTTTTTATTTCACTAAAAAAGATTAATTTTAATTACAATCTCATGATGTATATAATGTTTGCACCAATTAAGTTTCATAACGTTTTTCCATACCTATTGGGCGTAGGTGCCTAAAAATAAAAGTAATAACGAGTATTTCGTAGCTGAATAATGCGAGCAGTAGGACTATTCAAGGCGAATTAGTCGTAACAGTTTTGAAAAGTCGGTTTCTTAATATTTAATACTTCTAACCATAACTTATTATAATATTGCATATAGATACACTAGCTGTTAGTAATTTTTGAAATCATCGTGGCATGATTTTTTATTTTTATGAAAATATTTAAATATGTTTATTGTTGATATTATATATTTATAAAGATGATGACAGGGAAGCAAAAAATACAGGAGGTTGAAAATGGTGAATCTGTATATGAGTGACTATCAAATATATAATATATATATATTATATTATTGTCCTGTAAGTTATATTAGAGTATATAATTTTATATTATAATATTATTCAAACGCGTATATACGTGTATAAAACTGTGTAGGTGTAAGCGATAAATAACAATAATTAAATGATTTCACTGATAAAATATTCGTATACAAAACAACACACAAGTAATTAGTAATACTTAATTAAATAAAATGAATATTGACATTGAAAAAAATACTATTTATTTTTGATTTTTACGATACTAGTTTATGTGATGTTGGAGTGTCACACGTATTTCTCAAAATCCATTATCTTTCTCCTGTAAACTTAAAACACTTAACTAATTCAATTAACTATACTTGTTAATCGTCCCCCAAAATGTACTCTACTTAGGAACATGAAATCTATAAGGTATTCCAATCGTTCAAGAAAATGGAAATTGATAATAATAAAAAATTATGAAAAATAAACATATACTATTTTTATTGTCATGTTGTAATGAATTTAAATAACATAAAGAAATATTTTCAAAAATGTTAATACTTTTCGAGATCATATAAGTTTCCGTTGATACAAACTTAAAACCTTGATAAAAAAAAAATATAGTCGTGTTTAGTGCTGTCAGACAATTTTTAGTGGTTAGATTTATTATTCACAGGTTTCTCGTCCTAGGTCACATCTACGATAGTTATTTAGAATTTATTGTAATTGCACATAATTATTATGTAGTGTGTAAATTTTTAAAATCCAAATAAATCCTTGATAAAATAGTCACAAGATCGCGAAGGTCTTAAGTTCTGTAAGTAAAATATTTTTAAAAATCCACTGCATTAAGTTTTAAGTATATGCTATAATATTGCCAAATTCTAAGAATTAGAATTTTAATAAATATATAATCAAGAACTAAAATGGGTTAAGTCTACTTCAATAATTACAATATACACGGAAACCAGACTACCAGAGTCCAGAGAGGTATTTTGAAGGAGGAGTGACTGCTATTATTATTTTATGCTCACAGTATTAATTTATTTGTTATAAATTGAAATTTATAATAGCGAAGAGAAAAACAAATTTAGCATCGTGGGAAGCGTGAACATTTTGAACAGGTATGAATAGGTACGTCACGAGTAGGTCGGTATATAATACGTAGGTATATGTAAGACGTATAATAAGCCATAACTAATGCTGTAAAATAATATTGCAAATATAATATAAATATTACATATACTTCAATACTTGTAAATTTAAATATATTATGTTAACTGTTAATGTAATCAGTAAATAGGTAATGTGCTAATATGTATAGTTAGGTGTATAGGTTAGTTTTTTAATATTATTGTTCCAAACGTTAAGGTATAAATAGGTATACGGTAACTACCAGTATTGCAGTCGGATTCACGTACAGACTTTTCTTCAATGTAAAATTTGGTATAGAAACTAAAATAGTAGGTAATAAACACATAGTTGCACGTCAGCTCAAAACTTACAAATAAAAAAATTGGTGTAAATTCCGGGATGCACCGCCCATAATTGTGATCTTTTTTAGCAATCTTCGTGAAGAGTATTGCACGAAAAAAACGACCGTTGTCATTTTTACGTTTCGGCGTACCCGCGCTTACATTATTTCCGTTTTAAAAATGCTACGGGGATTCGAATACTTGTTGAAATTTTATCATTTCCAAAATCAGCCGCATATTCAATGTACATAATATACCTTAATGCATTATGTATAATATACCATCTGTAAATTTGGTATCAATTTTCAACGATATTATGTATTATAACAGTGAAATATTCTGCCCGAGGGAAGCGCTAAACGAGTTATTTTTTTCTTTACAAAACGAAATAATATTATTATATCATACTTATTGTGTTCAATCTCGTACCGTTTAAAATCTATTCGTTTCATGTTCCAATATTATACGAACTATTTGTAACGACAGTCGTCTGATTGACGCACTTATAACGGTATAGAGTTCGAGAAATTTCTGTTTCGTTTTCGTTGTATGTATATAAAATACCGAACATTGTCAAATCAAAATAATGAAGATTTGAACGCCGATCGTTTCATTAGACAACAGTTAGGTATATGATTATAGTCAGATACTATCAGTACATTTAGGTTCCGATTTCACAAAGAAACGCGTTCAATACCCGTATAATATGATATTAATTATTTATAAATAGTTTAACAGATATAAATTTTAAAATTTGTTCTTATAATTCTTGCGGATCGCATTATTGACCATTGTTCTATGATACATATTATTATCATGTCTAAATGTGTGGTGAAAACGAGAAAAATAATGTTGAAACGTAACTATACGTTTCTGATCCCCTGGTACTAATGTACTACATACGACATACATACACTGATACACATTGAAATATTATATACAATAATTGTATTATGTAATTTAACATATTATACAAAAATAAAGTGTAATAATATCGGACAGGAAAAATTTGCTCGTATAAATGTATAATCGCCGCATAGCTATTCAGTCGCTAAGCCGTAGGTTATTGTTTTCGTACTGTTCCTAAGACTTACGGTGTATTTCATGTAATAATATTATTGTTGTTTTTGACAATTTATTTTTCAAGAGAAAAAACATTAGTACTAATTCCATATGGCGCGCGCCATCTAGCGATACATTTAGATAACATACTATACAATATATTGTTCACTGAGAATAATAAAATAAATCACTAAAGTACCTATACTGACAATATTTAGTACATACTACAAAAAAAAAAAAAAAATGGTAATATAAAGTTATAAAGCGACTATCAATCAATCCAATATATTATTTTTGCACGATATCTAGTGGACGTAGACGTATGCAATATTTCAATATTTCTGTTACAATAGTATAGGTTATCTCGAACTATACGCGTGACTTCCGAGTTCCTAGACTGGCCGAACTTATAGTTTTATTTTTTGAAATATCATAAGTATTTTTCTTTATAGTGTTTGCAACGTTACCCTCCGGATTCAAATTCATTATGATTGCGTGTCTTTCACGGACCATAGTTAATTCAGATTCAATGAAATATCATGTTGCTTGAATTAGAGAGCTATTTTTATAGTGCCTACTAAAGTACCTACTTACTATTCAATTAAATTATGTCGGTAAATATTTGTCTTTTTTTAATGTTATGTTCATCGTCAGTGACTGGTGACGCTGTGTCGCATAACATAGGTTAACGTACTTAAAATAAACAATAGTGATGATTAAAGACACAATTTAGTATTTACATTAAGTGATTATAAATTATAATCACTTAATCACCGTTTTAATAATTTAGATAATTTAGTCGTTTAGTTACCTAATGCTGCTAATGCTAACGTATCAATATATTATGTATAAATTATTAGACAATTTTAAATGGGATATTAATTCTATTGTGGGGGTTTACTGAAACAAAAATATTTTAATGCGTTTAATGTATCTATATTTTATATTATACTGTTAAATAACATATAAATGTCAAAGAATAATAATAATAAGCACATACATCTGTTTATTACGTATTACTGTATTATATTTCACGGGTATTGACAAATAATTAACTACCTATCTATAAGTCATAAAATGTATTCAACTGTAGTATTTCCTTGGAGTGAATTAAGGACGACGATTTGAATATCGAAGTAACAATATTTCAAACACGCGTGACAGCCCGTGTAGGCGTAGTTTAGCTATAACGCCTGTAACTATTATTTTAAATTTAAACAGATTTATGCAACTTTCCCAGAACACTAACGTTGTAGGCATAAATATAATATTATTAAAGGTAGGTACCTACTTCATTATCATTTATGTTTATAGAACGTAAATTACGAATCCAGCTTCGATATTGACGAGAACAATCATCATGACGCCTGCACGGTGTCATGATATTTTAATGTTTTAAAGTAAATTTTTATATTTTATTTTTTCTAAACTTTTAATTTCGATATAATATCTAACATACTACATTAAGTTTCAAAATTTGTTATCATTAAAAAAAAGAACAATATTTCTTAGATTTTTGTTGACATTTTCTAAAAATATCCTAATATACTATGTAGGACCTACATTGTAGGTATGGCTATATATATTATATACATGTATAATAATGAACAGGCCATAATATTTAGTAACAAGCACCTGCCCATCAGTCCATCTTCCACGTAAGTATAGGCACAACAGGCACACTATAGTATTAGTCTGATTATATTATTTATTTATTAGTACTAACAGACATATTGCAACTCAGCTGCAGTCGGCCGTGTTCAAAATATGTACCCAACTCTAAATTTCTCGATCCTTTGCATATTCAATCCACCGTTGCCGTTGCCTTGGTCTTCCCACGGGTCGTTTTTTATTTTGCTTATTAATGAGTATCTGTCTAATCAGTTCACCCTCTCTACGCTACACACGACCAGCCTTACTCTAACCTTTTTGATCTCAAAAAAACCTAGTGAATTGCGTGCACTATATTATGGTCTGCTTATGTTTGCGTTTTTACGCTAATATTAGGGTTTAAAATAGGTCCATATATATTTCTGAGAATTTGTCTTTCGAAGGTCAATAATTTATTCTCGTCGCACACATCCCTTACTTCTGTAGTAAAATCGACAACAGCAAAAAATGAATTAAGCCGTAACGATATTGAAGAACTAAAATTTACAAAAATTAATACCGTAGTATTTTAACTCAGTCCCGAATATCAATTCATTTAAGAAAATGCCATATTTGCATTTGTTGTTGTCTCCATTTACTTATAAAATGATGTATAGCTATTTCATGTAATACTATGTTAAAACCTATATTATATAGTATAATGTGTTTTTTTTAATATTAGTATGAATTGATACATTATTATAATTTTATTATCATCAAACTCATAAGTTATGATAGTAAGACCATTATTTGTATACGGAATTTGTATTCTCAAATTAGGTGTTAAGATTTTATGAATTTAATTTATTTATTTTTTACTCCTATATCGCAGTTACCTATTTGCATTCTAACTATTTCAAATAATTTTACAGCAAAAAAAAAAAAACTAACCTCAAGGATTCGCCTCAAGTGCGTTCTAGAAACCCATAGACAAATATAATAGAATAGTCAATTAGTAATAACACTAATAACTAAATATTAAATATATCAATACTAATAAAGTATAATTAAACACATCAAATCTGTTAATTCGCTTAACGCGAATTCGTCGTGTTTTAAGGGTATTTGTTCGTGCACGGGCGCACAGTACTCGCGGGCGTGGCGACCTCTTATGAATTATTATGATATGATTATTTTACGCGTTCGTCGCGACGCCGCCGCGCCGGTGTGTCGACGGCAGATGGCGCTATTGGCGATGCGGTGTCCGGACCGACCGCGAGACACATCGGTTTTCGTGATGCGGAATGGACGCGGACCGCCGTACCTCCGCGAACGGCCACGGTGCGCATCGGGTACGCGATCCGACGGGTCGGCGGTCACTCAGAATCCGGAACCGACCGAACCGGCGCGCGAAAAAGCGCCGCGTCGCACGTGCACTCTGCACCGGAGCCGCGGGACGGACAGCGCATAAGGGCGGGTGAACGACGGTGCTACGATCGTGCCTTAAACTAATGAGTAAGGAAAATTTACAAGCCTTGGTGACGCTTGGCTTCAACAGTCATAAACTGTTACCTTAAATTTTTTGAAGGGTATAGGTCGTCCCCTTGACCGGTCCGCCTACTTTGCGGGCTGGTCGGGCGATAGCGATCTGCCCTATGATCGGCCTTTTAAAAAATTGGTGTATACGTCGGCCCCAATCCGATGATGGGTGTCGTCGCGTGCCGCCGTGGGGACTACGACTCGGCAGCCCTTCCTATATTGATTTTGGTACGAATTGTGATGTACCGTCGTATCTGTCCACGCGCGTACACGAGTTACGACGAACGTGTAACGCGTTGCTCTGAGCTACTCCGATAGCGCAATGTATAATATTATACAATATACGCCGTCGACGGTGGTGCAGTCGTATTTCCAGCGCCGCAAGTGGAGCTATCTGGTGGCCAAAATATTAGCGATTCGTGTTCCGCGTATTTTTCTTTTACGTGTTTTCGTTGATATGCACGATAAAATATTATATAATATAATATTGTCGTGTACAACATTACGCTGTACAGTTTATAATGTTTATATTATCGATAAATAATAATAATCAATGTCTAGCACGGATTTACTATTTTAAATCGTGATGACTAGATTCTCGTGTGAATTTGCAACCTTTTATTTTGCGTTTCAAAACCTTCTTAGAATTGACTTATAAATCCGAATCCAGTGAATTGGATTTATTTAAATAGTTTTGTTTCGCATAAAATTGCACGATTTGGGGCTTTTGCATTACGTTGCTTAATTATATTTTATCGAAAGTCACACGTTTTCGTATTATTAGATATTATTAGATATTGAACATAATATAATATTTTCATATATTATGTAGTTTTAACGAAAATAACGCGATAGTATGAAGTATAATATGACTAGTAGTCGGGCTAATGGCTATATTATGTATAACTATATTTTTAATAAAATGGAGGTAATAATATATATATATTGTAAAGTGAAAGGCATAATAGTAAATTAGAATAGAATTTCTATTGGTACAACACAAAAACTGTGTTTTTGCATTAAAAATATTGCAGCCCTTATTTGTTTCATAAAACACTACTTCCTTACCCGAAGTAAGTATAATACTATAATGTATTAATTAAAATAAATAAATAAATATTTGTTAAAGGGTTTGTATGATGAATAAACATACTTAATGAAGCAACCAATTGGTTAAAATAAAATATATTATTACTCATCTACGGATCGTCATCAATTACTATCATACATTTCCACTGTGTTATTGTAATAATAATATTATTTAAGCTAATAAGCAAAAAGTATAATATTTATTACAATGTGCATGTAAGAGGTAAAGAATATTTTAAACAGAGCAGTCTTGTATAATAAAACGATGACTTTAATCGACTTGTTCACCGCCGAAACGCCGATGGCAAAAATGTAAACGAAATCAATTATTAAATATAAACCTACCTACCTACTAACCTACCTATAAAAATATATATATTAATAACTAGTATGTTTTGCACGGCACTTTTTGCGCAGTAGAAATCATACGAGTCAACTAATTTAACCTGCGGTTAAGTACCTGACATGATTTGGATATGTATAATATTTCAGTATTTCACACACACTCACCTGCTATTTTTATCTTATGTATCATTATTATATCGTTTAATATTATATTATGTATATGGAACCTCTGAACAGTAGTACCTACCTATTACTTATTAGTATTTTAAATTGCACTTGCATATTATTATTATCGGTCAAAATGTAATAGCTGCAGGTGTACATTATGTACTTATAATATAATAATATCAAATATAAGCACAAGGCGATTCTTTTAAAGGCGAAGACTTGATTTATCGCAATGTATTAATGTTTATGAAAATATTTTTTTAAATATTTTGACATGCCTATAAATCATTACAAAACATTTTTATAAAACATGTTTTAACTATTTTTATCGTAAACAACACATCTATATTTTTAATTTCATATTCTTAAACAAATAATTCTCTGGAAATTTCAATACATAAAAATCGAATTTTGAACGAATAAACAATTAGTACCTTTTGTAAGTTATAATTAGGTGATTATGCAGGTCTTTATTCGAAATTAAATTTGTATATCAAAGTATGTCTTCATAAAAGTAAAAAAAAAACGTAACAAATAATACCAATAGTGAAAATACTGTAAATATTTAATGTCTCATCAAAATTGCGGTATTAATAACACAACAAATTTAAATCATTCATGCTATCGGCTCGATGATGAGTGTCACTGTTAAAATAATCATATCGCTCGTACAATGAGTATCTACACAACGCACTTTGATATTCATAAAAAATAATATACTACCTACGCGGCTACGTAATAATTATAAGTACCACTTGTCGGGAGGAAACCTGTTCTTCAATAAGTAACACAATACGATAACATTATGTCATTAACAATATATACATTTAATAATTATAATACCAATACGGCTATACCTGTAATTAAATAATAATATATTAGTTCGGGTATTTCGGCCGTACGTTAAGTTTAATTTAACCTTTTGCAATGTTTGCTTTGACACACCTACATCTATCGGTTTTTGTATACTTATTACCTACCTCGGTTTTTGGTCCATATACCTACACACAATCAGATCAGATGCCAACATCGTTTCTGCCGTAGCGCCGTTCACTCCACCGGCGCGGAATGGTTTTAATACGCCCCTACCGCGTATATAATAATAATATAATGTAATATACACGTGGTAGGAAGGCCAATGTTTTGGATATGTTCCTATATTCTAACGGTAGCCCGTAGGACCTAAACTGTTACCCCGTTCGATGGCACGACCCAACCCAATGCCTCAGTGACTGTGTTCGTAGTACACATCTGACATCTCTACACTTTGTCTCGCGATAACCGTGTTTATTGATACTAAAATATACGACTAGTTGTTATTTTTTTTTGTGCCAAAAATGCTAAATTGAACCGTGTAATGTATAGATGATATTTCTGTGTATATAAAGCACTTTTTTATATTAGTTCTGTGAACACAATTATTTTTTTTAATTGGAGTGTTAAAAGAAAATCGTTGAGTACTTAGATTATTTTTGATCGAAAATCAAGTTTATATATGGATATTTAAAACGATAATGTTTTCAATGTTATCAAAAGATGTGCATTTTGTTGACTTTCCTAAACTTATTCTAAACAATTTGAATACTTTTTACCGTATTGGAATAATAAAATTATATTAATTTCTAAAATGGTATATAACGCGCCATCTACCGTACAATCAATCGACCTTATTGAAAATTCATGTGCCGTATAGGTAGCAGGTTATATTCTAAAATTCGATTAATAATGATATTGATATACATTATAATTTTATTATTTATTATGTTCTTTTTCATATAGGTCGTATGTACGAGTAAAAGAACATTATTTGTATTCTCGGGACAGGCATCAAAGTCCAATATTGGAATATGAGAGTTGTCTATATGAAAAATACTTATATTATTTTATATTTTTAGAGTAAATGACAAATATCTTGATAAAGTATCGACGGTTACAGAGGATCAAATGTATTCGATGAGGTTTTTATGATTTTTTGTGTGGAAACCGTAGTGCTGTAACGATGATTAAATCGTTTGACTTTTAAATATTGGTTATATCGTATGGATGGTATATTTAAAAGGTTTTTTTTCCAGTTGTTACTGTAAGTGCAATTAAAATTTACTGACAATGATTTAACTATTTTTAAGAAACTCGGAAACTCATTTGTTTTAATGCAACGTTTTATCATTATTTTAAAAATCATAACAATAAATAATGATGCCGTGGCGAGAAGTGAAACGACTAACGGCACGAATGACTTACGCCACCTGGTCTCTGCTGCAACAGTGGTGTATTAACATTTTACAGTGGGAGGGGCGATATGGATAATCGTTCCACCCTTGAAATTTTTTTTTTTTTTGGTATTTCAATTAATGTTTATATATTAATGTCCAATGATATTTTTATAAATCCAGAACAAAACATGATATCGTAATAATTGGCGATATTTTTTCCACGAATATCAATAAAACAATAATAATTAATTCTCAAATGCCTATAGTGTAGTAATGTTGATTCTGAAAAAATAAGCAATACCTATGAGGTGTTTACAATTAATGCACTATATTAAAATAAAGTATGATTATATATCATGATAATTATAGCTTGAGTGCCCTAATATCCGAAATATCACGCACGGGTAAGAATTAAGAATTAGGCACCTATACTCAATGGATATTGATGTTATTGGCGTGTGTCATGATATTGTGAATATCAAAATTATGCCAGACGATCGTTTATGAGTAAAGTCTAAAAAATAGAAAGTAAGAATTTGCGTTATTATATATTATATTAATGACTATGACCATGTATAAATAATATAATTAAGTAATCATTTTTAAATGTCAAATAATATATTAAATTTTAACAAAAAAATATCAGAAAGTACCTATGCAATTTCTAACAGTGTTAAGGTAACTATGGTTAGAAAGTGAAGCGAGGATCCCCTTCGAGTAAGTGAGTTCTAGATAAATACGAATCAGTCAATCCCTTTCCCCAAGACAAAATCCTAAGCATGTCGTTTTGCTATAGTATCTTGTTTTTTCAGTCACGAGGGCAAACGTTATAATAATTTTAAAAACACAAAACACAAATACAAAACACACGTCGTTCGTTATTTTTACTTTATGGTCAACTCATAACAATAACAAAAATATAAATAAACGATAATAAAATTACTTTAGGTACCGTAAAAAATAAACAAATATTGACGTAATGAAATGCATTTCGACGCGCCGACGCGTGTGTCAATATAATATAGTGTGGTTACAGCATTGAAAATAAAAATGAATATAAACACACCTAGTTATGTACCTCACCTATGCTGGTGTTATTATTTTAATAATCACGGATAAATGCAAAACGCACCATAATTATCTACAATCTATATTCTACAATAATATTATTATAAATATTGTAAAATCATAAATTATGAAATATAATAAAACTTTCATGTCGTTTGTGACATAATATTTTTAAACGTCTCATAACCTAATGCCAAATTCCAGATTTAATGCGAAATTAACGTTAACAATAAAAATTTATATGGAACACCATATATTAAATTACTACCTATGTTATTATAGCGTGTATATACGAGCAAAACGATTTGACCGAATAACTACGATACACTTGAAAATACATATGAATAAAATACCAATACACGATTACGTAGGATTATGTAATAATCGATGATAATATCACATCACGATAAATAAAACATCGTTTTACTTACATACATATTTATATTAGTTTTGAGACATTATGTTTATTTTGTGTCATATAAGCAACTAGCGGTGTGACATTTGCCAACTAGATGGATCACCACGAAAAACTGTTGTGTAGACATAAATTCATACAGAGTACCTACCTATGTATTAATATATTATGTACCTATAGGAACCCTTCAACGTTGCAAAAGATGGGCCCTTCATTGAACAATGACTTAATATATTATTACATACATCAACTATACGTTATGCACGCTGTAATATACCTAACATAAATGTGTGATATGTAAATTGATACATATAGGTATATGTATATTTAGTATAGTCTATTTTACAATAGACCATACTAGTGCTAAAATACGCTTAACAATCATGTTCTTACGCAGATAAATCTTAAACGATACATTAGGTTAAGTTAGGTATGAACTTATTTAGAGAGTAAGCACGCGTTATTAAAAATATATAGTATCGTATTATAGGTACAGTTTTTAAAACGTTTCATTTTTTCATATTTTTAAAACAACTAGATGACTATAACTATCACGACTAATGTCAATTTTTCGTGCCTACGTATTAACGAAATATAAAGTTATAAATGTAGAATATTATATAAATTATACAAATAGTTTTATAATACTAACTTGGTAGTTTTAGTTTTATTACCAGTCGTCCGTCTTTAACAAATGTTAAAAAAGTGTATTTATTTTATACGTATATACTTTTATCGATGATGTATATTTCTGTTTAAAGATGTCTAAAAGTTTTTAGCGTATGACATCTGTAACTAACTTAAAAACTTTCAATTTGAAACTCATATTATTATGTAAAGATCTTCAGGACTGCAACCTTTTGAATATATTATCTTGTAAGCTGTTTTAAATATTCAGGAAGAGTTAAAAATTTAATTTTAAAGTTATATTAACTTAGAATTTATTTTAACGAAGATTTTACTCGGCATACTTTAAAATATGTCTGAGAAATAAATAATTTTTTGTGTCATGATAAAAATACAATTGAAAAGAATAATCGTTCCCGATTTTAATTATTATTAATACTTTTAATGATTGTTAAATGTATAAACGACGTATAATTTTTAAAATCAAGTTATTAATTAACTATAATTATTTTAAATTTAATAAATAAAATACTAGTTCTGTTATAGGTAAAAATGAAAGAGAGAAAAATTTTATTTCATGCAACTTTAATTATTTATTAACCTGGCATAATTTATTTAACTTATTACTATCGGTAAATGTATAATAATGTTGTAACTTAATATTTTTATGTAAATATCAGTAAATAAATTAAACTTAATTTAAAAAAAAACACAAGTTCAAAAATAGATAATTTATTTATACAATTAATTAAGTATTATCAAAATAAGAAGATGGAATTCAAACATACTTTTTAGTTTTGTAACAGTATAATTGTATAGCATTGATTAAGTATATTTAATCAATGGTTAAAGAGTATAGAAAGTTGGTAGCTTCTTCTTATTGTTAATATTCAACAAAAGTTTGGAGCTCATTGATAACGTTTGAGAAGGATATTACCTACACAAGAAAGGATTTTAAAAGAAGCGAAAGAAAATTAGCATAAAAAAGTAGATTATTATTATAATAATATAGTTTGGGTTTGTTCGAAAATTTTACCAGGAAATAATACTATACATATTATGTATATGAAACACAAATGGTTTATTTTGGTGTACGTATGGCGTTAAATGTTGTAAAAATACATTTTTATTAGAGTCACTTTTATCTTTTATTATCAAACTTGAACTTAAAAAAAAATAATAATACAATAACATCGACTTTCATTACATTTTGCAATTATATATCTACTTTTTATAAGTGATATTAATTTATTTTTATTTTGTTCCGGTTTCTTTCCAATTACTTTATAGTGATAATTAACTTTATATTATGAATATAAAATTATTACGTTGGTACAATTAATGCAAATAAACATTTTTTTTTCGAAGAAATAAAAATATATTTTTTTTTTTTAATCGAAAAAATTACTATCAGTTGTGATTTATATAAATCATATATAACACACTATAAACAGTAACATTTTTTGCCGGGTAATTTTCTATCGACACATGAAATATATTTGTTTTTATAATCTATGATAAATGTATTGTATTACATATGAAATGTACCCACATATAGTATAGAATATTATCACAATGAATGATTTTATCGGATTTATCTTATAACTATAAACTACCCGAGTCGAGTAACGACGCAATTAATTAAACTATTCACTTAAAAAATGCTCAACAACACAGAATATACAAACTTAAATTGGTTTTAATCATAACAATGGTAAATAAATTAAGCACCATCGAGAAATTCATAATTTTTAATAGATTCGCTTTTGTATTGAGTTTTCGGAAAGTATAGTTTTAATAAGGGCACCCGAGAAATCGTGTACACAGCATTTTCTAAATCAATAAGCATATAAGCTCATCGGAAGCATGGTTAATATAAAAAGGGCTAATAGTCGTTTAAAAAATATTTTTATACTCTTTTTTCGAACTCAAATTATGTGTGGAATCATCTTAATAAAAAAACAAGGTTACTGTAAAAAAAAAAAAAATATAATAATAATAATAATAATAATAATAATAAAAATATTTTATGGTTTTTAATGAATTATGATTTATAAATATCGAATAAAGAATTTTCCTCAGCAACGTTATATGGTATATGATGTATATAACATTTTAAATAAAGTATAATTGAAAAAAAAAATGATATTACCTGTCTATAGAGTAAGATATTTATCGTGGTAATTAAAATAATACTATTTAGTATTTGCCGTTAGTTATTATGTTAATATATAATTATGTCGTTGGGAATTTGGGATAAATTTTCCACCCGATGACAAATTATCAGTTTGTTATTTGTATGCATTATTAAATTATTAAATTATTCAAATAGTTTTGTATTTCAGTCAATGATATAGTTTTAGAAAGCACAAACAACACGCTCTGTGGCTAAAATTCAAATCATGGAATATCTCTATAAAGATAAACTCTAAGTGTTTATGTATTTAGTATTTAATTAATCATTGTATTTATTATATCGGAAGTAAAAATGCATCATTTCATAAAAATTAGCGGAAACATTTTTTAAAATGATTATTACCCTTTGAACATTTTTTTTTTTAATTTATGAATTTCATTCGATGGAAAATAAACCTTCAATTTTGCAATTTTTTTAGTCCAAAAATAATAAAATATAATTTTTAATTGTTTGATTCACTTATATTATTTACATGTATTTATTTGTTATACACTTATACATATAGGTTGTCACATTTCGTATATATATAAATATTAATCTCCTTAAAATTTAATTATTGGTTTATAATCTGATTATTTTATATATTTTTCCTTTGTATTTATTTTGTTTGTTTTACATGTTCTATAATGGACTTAGCTATTCGATTTTTGTAAAATATTTATTTCTATAGTATATAATAATATATCGTGATGTTAAATAATATTTCAAAAGTAGGTAGATAGTGAAATAAAATGTATTTTACGTATAATATTATTATTGACGATTGATTCGATATGTTGCGCTAGGGAAAAAAGGTCACGATATCCACTATCTCAAATACTCCCCTTCGTGTGAAAATGCTCCTGTGCTTAAAATAATTTATTTAAACTCGGCCTTGCGTAATTATACTCTTTTAAAACGATTTTCGGTTAAAACAGACATAATAATGTACAACATTTGGCTGTTTAGACGTGCAATTTACCACTGGCAATATATATTATTATTTCGTATATTTTCGATCTTTGGTAGTATACGCATCTTACAAGCAGAAGTAATTATTGATGTGCTAGGTCCTAAAAAATATATCCTCAAGACTGGTGGTTTTACCGATCGTTTCGCATGGTAGCTTATTATGTATTGCATATAATGTAAAAAGAAAGGTATAATATTATTGATTTTACAAGACTTTTCTTAATATATGCTATGTATGAATTAAAATTTAAAATAATAATATTTTAAACCAAACAAAACGCATGGAAGGTATAACTAATATAACTAAATTATAATTTATTAACCTCTTCAATAATAATATATTATAGTCTTTACCTATTATAGATCCATATGTGTGATGAATGATAATATAATGATATATAATATATCCTATATAAATATATTTACGTGAAAATATGCCTTTTGAGTAAAGCAATAAATTAAAATGTGATACAATGTCCATGCAATTTTTAATATACGTCATCAGGCAGCAAATTTCCTTAAATTTCTAAGAAGTAACAGCCGTAATTTCTTTACTAAACCGGAAATCATAAATTATGCTTTTTATTTATCGTTGAGATAAACGGATAAATCGTTTGTTACCTATGTGTTTTGTTAGGTTGTATAGTAATTTTATTATGTTTATGCAATTGGAAAAAATGACGCGATGGCGTCAAACGACTACATCGACGTTTCCAAGGATGGACGACTTGAATACGATCCTTGTATTATTATTGTTTTTATGGGAGAAGGTTATTAATTAAAAGCCAAGTTTCTGACTTTAACAGACGTTGCTGCCGCAGCGGTAATTTTGTTGTTTTCGCTATTGTTCCAATCGTCCAGCCGACCTTTTCATTCTGTTGAATCGACGCTAAAACTTGGCTGTGTAATTTAACATACATTATATTATATTGTAGCTAATTATTAGTTGTACTATACGGTAGAATTTATCATCGCACAAAATGTGCATTATATTTTATCGTGGATTACCGTTATTATTATCATCGCTGTTGTACCTATATACAATGTGTATATGAGTATATATGAAACGTTATTTATTATACATTATAAATTTCATATTTTAGATAATAATAATAATAAATACTTACGATCTTGTTATATGACCCTTATCTATATTTCTCAGCACGTGCTTAAAATACTAAAATATATTAGGTATCGTCCTCTTTCTATATAACCACAAGCGGTCACAATGTATTCTCGTCTCTCTCTAACTTAACATTAACCGGATTATTGTTTGTCGCTACAGCCGCGTTATTATATACTTGGTCAATGGGTATTGAGGTTTTTTAAAAAAGAGTCTACACACACTAATACATTCATATATGCGTACAGAATGTAATCCCATATTTAATAAACACATAATGTAGATGCAACAAACGATAATCCATTTGTTATGAATTGACGATATTTTAAAAACTTTTTTTAAAAATAATGTTAAGTTACGAGTATAACGTTATATTATTATGATTATTTATTTGTTACAAATGGTTAAAATATTTTAATTTTATATATATAGCAAACTAATCTTAAAAAGTAAATGTTATTAATGCCACCACCATATTATATTGGAATATTACCTATTTATATATATTTAAAATAATCATTTTCCATTTTTATTTTATTAAAGCAATATATTTTCTATTAAATATTACATATTATTATTATAGACGGTTAATATTTTATGAAGTTATGAAACAGCATATTATTGATGAATTAATTATTTAAATAATATAACCATAACCGTAAAGAAAAAAAACAAAACCATTTTGTATTTAAAATATATACTGAATAGCGTAGGAAAATCTTTAAAGCTTTTAGTTATATTGATAAATAATAAATAGTTGATAAAAAAAAGGTATAATAATAATTATATTAAAATTGATTTTATTAAAATACTATATGAAATAGACAGAACGTTTTTTCAAATTTAAATTTGATTTAATAATATACGTCTTATTACTTATATAAATATTTAATTTTCGCTTTGTAATTTCAAAATGTTTTTTTTTTTTTTAAATAGAAAACAACTTTTTTGTAATTGTAACAATTATGAAATAATTATGATTTTAAAATTTAATAAATTACAAAACTATGAAACCTAAAACACTTTCAACGCACTTACACAAAATGATAATGGTTAATTTTATTTGTTTTTAGTATATTTAGTTTAAAATTATCATTTATTTTCTGGACAAATAAAAACAATTATGTGACTTCGTAAATTAAAAAAAAAATTGTTTAATTATAATTTAATAAGTTAAAGGGATACGTGTTTAAATTTATCATCCTGTAGGTATATAAAAAAGAATTGTTGAAGGCAGACTTGGCGCCTTTTACATCATTCTACTAGAGACTAGACAATAGTCGGTCACACCCACCATGATAAACATTTTGTGAAATGAGTTCTTTTGTCAATTCTTAATGAAATTGTTAAACCTATAAACGAGTAAAATAAATAGTCTAGCACAAATACTATTGTTTATGGTGTTTTTATATGTTTTAAGTTAATTAATTATTTATAGTTGCAAATGGTTTAGAAACATAAAAAGGTTTGCAACTAGTGAACAATTATACTTATCATGTTATAGTAGGTATATTTATTTAACCACAGTTCTTAGTTTTCTATTATGAATTCATGAGATACCGTAATCTGAAGGCGTAAGCGCTGTATTATAAATAAAAATATAGGATAATCATAACATTATTATAAAAGAAATATCCTTTAAATTAATACAGAATAAAAGTACAAATACTATCAAAATAAATTACGATCGATTGGTGATTTCGCGTTATGAGCAACGACCGTCCGCGGTCGGCGAGAGTAGTCAGTTAATAAAATATTGCACGCTTTAGGACAGCTTTGTTTAAAATACGTTTCTAGAAAATATTAACTACAATAAGTTAGTAGTTCAATAGGATTTTCAATTAACTATATATTATATTAAATACTAGCTAGTATATGTATTAATAATAAATATATATTATATTATTTATATTATTTATATCTTATTGATTATTCATAGAATGTTAGCTTTTATACAAAATATTGAATTTACAATTTTTTGGTTACCAATTGTTTAATGTGTTTTATATTATATTATAAATAAATAAGTTGATATTTTAAAATTATTCAGTAAAAGAACTAAAATTATTTTTGCATATTTAAAAAAAAATATTAAATTTTAAAATTTAACCACATTATTTTACGAAAAAATATGAAAAAAGCTAATAATAATAATTATAACTATAATGTTATTTTTTTTAAATGTTAGCTGTATTGTTACATGATGCAGTTTTTCTTAAAAAAAAAAAAAAGTAACCAACCTACTGTAATTTATAGTGTATATAAATAATATGAGTGTGTCATTTATGCTGTTTTAGTAGTACCCGTACTCGATTCGAAAAAAGTTTATTATATATTTTTTTTAGTTTCGCAAATCAATGGATACCACCCTATTAGTCAGTTCTTCAACATTTTTATTTGCAAACTTTGCTTGAATGCAATACAATTACTAAAGCACAAACTAAAACCAATAATATTTAACCTACATTTTTTTGCGTTGTATTTTTAAAAACTTTGGTTTTCAAATTATTTTTATAGATCAATATCTATTAAAAGGGTAAGATAAACTAAAAATTAATCATTCTATTCTAATAATATTAATGAATTAATATTGAGTATTTAAAATTACACGTGACATCCTTTAATGCTAAAAATTGTTGAAATTTCATTAAATACTACCGTTTACAACTCTGCATATAGGAATATGATTAAAAAAAAGTAAAACTAAATTGTAAATGTTGCAATAATGCTTATCCCAAAAATGTTTATACAAACATATTTAACATACATTTAAATTAAAAAACTCTAATTTATTAGTTTAGATTATTATTTATGCATCAACATATCAATATAATAATAGTGTTTATAATGAACAAATAAAACTTATTCACGACTGATGCCTATAATTAAAAATCAGACTTCAGAAAAATTAATTAGTAAACAACTAATAATTATGTCGTGTCGTGACTGGTATGAAACCCGACTTATTTTATAAATTATATTTCCACAGAGTTAAGAAACCTTATAGTTTAGTTCTCAACAATAATAGTATAATTCTTCATATGTGTAACTAAAACAGAGAATAAAACTAAAAAAAAATTGTTAGAATATTTTATAACCTTCTTTTATGGTTTAAAAGAAAAGAAAAGATCAGGCTTTGAATAGTTGTTGTTCAAAAACTTCCTATCCTAAATATATACTTTGACCAGCAAACAATGATAATGGACTTTCATAGTTAGAACTTCGTGTGTATAAGTCACCACCCTTGGGCGTTAAGTAAACAGTTCCACCGAATCGGAGAACTTGCACTTATAAATCATTTGCTGTTGTGTGTAAAAATAAATTATATAATATATATTGCATCATATCATGACTATATAAGATATAATACCGGGGGTACGTTTCTGTAGATAAAGTGTGTAACTGTGTAAGATTATATAAATTGAAAATGTAATTGTAATTGTCGACAATGTTTGAAGAATTAGTATTCAATATTACGAGGGGAGGGTGCAGTTGGTTCGGTGATGATACTTGACACGTATACGATGTTTATAGATGCGTATGCCGCGCCATCATTGGTATCAGGACAAGTGATAGCTGCATGTTAAGTGATTTGGCGACGAGATTGTATTATAATATATTCATCACTTTTTAATAAAATCGCTCATGCAATAATAATTTGAAAAAAAAAACTATGTTTTGCACGCGAATTAATCTGACAAAACTGTACACTGTCTCGGCGACGGCCGGATTATATTATTATACTTAGAATTAAATATTTAATATTATTGCCATCTAATTTATGAGTTAATATCGTTTTTTTGTGTGATAAAAGTATTCATCATGAGATGTACACT
Organism: Rhopalosiphum padi; assembly: GCF_020882245.1. NCBI lineage: Eukaryota > Metazoa > Arthropoda > Insecta > Hemiptera > Aphididae > Rhopalosiphum > Rhopalosiphum padi. The sequence continues at coordinate 12,598,677 of NC_083598.1, read as the reverse complement.
ATCTGTTCTATAATAATTTACACAGTTTTAACAGCATGCATTCCAAACAACTTCAAATAAATCCTTAGCCTCACTCATAATTTAAAGATAGAAAAAAAAATACATTAAAAAAAAAGACAATATTATTAAATCAGCTCAAAACGTGCCTTCAAATTCTAACACAGAAAAAAACAACAAAAATTATGGTCTGTTTTTATTTTTATATATTATATACATTTATTTCATTGTTTTGTATAATTTTAGCACCTCAAAAAGATTAAGTAAGTAATAATAAAAAAATAATCTTAGTTATTCAGACGATTTAAAGAAAAAATTGTTTCTGAGCGTTTCAATGAAAAAGTATTTGTTAAACAATCAAGTAATCTATAGTTGATACTTTAGGGGGTCTAAAATAAAAAAAATACCTTGTATCGAAAAAACTAAAAACAAAAAACAGGGAAAAAACGGGAATAACTTGGCCCCTGGGTCACATATTCACTAAAGACAAGAATTGATGATATAACATAAGTAAATCAATGTAAATCAATTGTTGAAGTCTGTATATTTAAACTAGAGTCTATAAGTGTATTAAAGCAGCATCCGCCTATAAACAAGTCGCGTTCAAACGATACTAGAATGTTTTTTATGTTATCAAATGATATCTTTCAGCCTCTTGACAGTTTTTTATTTAAAAATGGAAAATATCAAACAAGATTTCAAATCAATGCATCTATTTAGAATTTGATGGTGAATTCAATGATTGTGTGTATATAGATAACAAATTATAAACTATACAGTGACGATTTTAATTAATTTAACATTTATCAATTTAAAATAAAAAGTTTTTGTAAAGTTAAAGAAAGAATAATAAGTTAGGAAAACTCATTGTGCAGTCAACATATATTCCTAATATTTAAAATAATTTTTTTAATTTAACGGATTAAATTATAATTCTAAAATTATATACAAATGTATGCTACACACAAACTATCATAGATAGGTATCTATAAGAACAAGAAATAAAAAACAAATATCATAATATTCATAATATTGTAACTATGTACTGTTAACCAACAACCAGGCGGACGGATAAAACGGAGAACTCGGGTGAAATAAACTCATGTTTAGAAACACAAATTTATGAATGTAACAATAATATACTGAGCAGTTAAAATCATTAAGTATACATGATATACTAATAGTAATTAAAACATTTAAGCGACAGTAGAAAAATTAATTTTAAATATAGTATGTCAACATTATATAACGAAAGTTATGTTTTCAATGAACTTGATCCATATTTACACTATTTGAACACAATTTAATAAAAATTAAATACACTTATTGGGAGTTTACGCCCCAACCGGTTTTTGTTCTAAGATATACAGTCGTAATACACTAACTGCTAATGGGATATTGTACGCATGGAAGGGATGATAAAATTTTTAGTATAAATACCACATCTCTGGTCTCCATAATCATCAGTTCATTTGTGTACACAGTCGTCGAATAATTTGACAACAAACCCAACAAAACATTAAAATGGCCGCTAAAGTAAGTCGAAATAATGTTGATTGGAATACATTATGAGTAGTATTATAAAGCAACTACTTGTCGCACAGATATTAATTTAAAAACGTATTTTTTGTTTTACAGTTCATCATCTTCGCCGCATGCGTGGCCACCGCCCTCTCCCAGTACGCTGCCCCAGCCTACAAACCCGCTTACTCCGCACCCGCTTACTCAGCACCAAAGGCTTACGCCCCAGAACCCACATACGCACCAACACCTTACAACTTCGAATACAGCGTAAACGACCCACACACCTACGACGTGCACAGCCAATCCGAATACAGCGACGGAAACGGTTACGTCAAAGGAACCTACAGCCTGGTCGAAGCCGACGGTTCCATCCGTACCGTCGAGTACACCGCTGACGACTACAACGGTTTCAACGCCGTCGTCAAGAACGAAGGTGGATACAAAGCTCCATCATACTCCGCACCAGCCTACAAGCCAGCTTACTCCGCACCAGCCTACTCTGCACCAGCTTACTCCGCACCAGCCTACTCTGCACCAGCATACTCCGCCCCGGCCTACAAGCCAGCCTACAAACCAGCATACTAATTTATTTAGTCGTGTAAACCTCAACTTTCTTCTTCATATTTATTTCTTCGTGTACCTCTCTGGGCCCACGTGTTCATATTGAACCGTGGTTTCAAACACATACCATGTCGTATTGATATTCAAAACATCGATACGACTTTGTATTTATTCTGTAAATAAATATAACAATGTATATTTATTGAAAATGTCTACTATTTTTTTTTTCATTCTTACACCATCCTGCAGTCCTGCTAGAACACGAACTCTGTGTTCAATTGTGAAATCATTTATTGTAAATTATATTTTATATATTCTGTGAGTGCTTGATCAGTTGCGGAGCAGAAAACATGCATTATAGGCAAATTAGAAGATTATACAAAAATTAATGGCATTTTCCTAAACGATTTTAGTTGTATTACAAAAAATATTACTCACAGAGCTTTAACACTCTTTACTGGTATGCAGTACGTCGGTATTGACATATTATTATAATATAATCATAATAATAATTACTAAAGTTTTTCATATAATTATATTAAGAATTATATCATCTAAGATTTATTAAATAATTCACGATGATTTAGTAACATACTATTTCAGATTTAAATAAATTGAAAAGGTCGTTGTAAAATTCAAAAGAATATATTGTACGTAGAAGAAAGTTGCCATATTATAATACATTCTTTCCTCTGCTCAAAATCTAAACAAATGAATTAAATCAATCACAGATTTTTAAAGTTAAGACATGTTATACGCATTGCTACAATTGTAAACTGTCTTCTATATTATTGAATTATTAAATTATAAAAATTAATAAATATTTATATAATAAGAATCAATTCTTATATTCTATATTATATCTACAGCTCAATAATTTTCATATTATATATAGGGTGATTGTTTTATTATTATACACTCATTATTTATTCAAATTTTTTTTTTCACAGTAGGTACTTTGTATCAAACTTTTCTCAAACTATGAAATTTCTATTTTATCTATCTTTTATTTAAAAAATGAAAAACAATCAACTGTTGATTTTCAAATGAAACTGTCTTCTATATTATATTATTGAATGATAAAATTATAATAATTACCAAAAATGTATATAATAAGAACCTAACTTAATATTCTATATTATATTTACAGCGCCATAATTAGCATATTATATACAGGGTGATTTTTTTATTTTTATACACTGATTATTTATCCAATTTTTTTTATTTTTTTTTTCAAAGTAGGTACTTTGTATCAAACTTTTCTCAAATAAACTATGAAATTTTTATTTTTTCTCTCTTTTTTTTTAAAAAGTGAAACCATAATCAATGGTTGATTTTCAAATGATAACCTATTATATTTAAAATTTAATAAATAGTAGGTATATTTTTTTATGAATTTTAACGTTAAAATTTATTCGTTAGTAAAATATAGCTGCTCAAAGTTGGGTTACTGGAGTTTTTTAGGTGTCCATCCTACAGGTTATTACGACTGTGAGGCATTGGTAAAATCATAGGTGCAAATATGTAACTCTTCTTATCATTACCCATATTGTGACTACTGGTGTTCAGAAACAAGAAGTAATATAAAAGTATTTTTCAAAATATTTTGTGTTATGATTTACTCAAACTGTATGACATTTTTTTTTCACCATTTTATTTAAAAAGTGAAACCACAATCAACGGTTGTTTTTCAAATGATAACCTATTATATATAAAATGTAATAAATAGTAGGTATATATTTTATGAATTTTAACGTTAAAATCATTATTTTTAATTTATCCCTTAATAATTTATAGCTGCTTAAAGTTGGGTTTTGGATTTTTTTAGGTGTCTATCTTACAGGTTATTACGACTGTGATGCATTGCTATAAGTACAGGTACAAAGGTTATCACTACGTCGATAGTCAATTAAGAGTTTGTTACATATGAAAATATTACTATTACCTATTTTGTAACCACTGTTCTTCAGAAACAAGAATTATTATAAAAACCGAAAACAGCCCAATATTAAAGTGGTATATCTAGCTAAAAAATTAACGAAATATAATATTTTAAGGTTAAAATTCATAGTAAAAATGCACCTATTAATTTAGTACATTTTAAATTTAGGTTGCCGTTTGAAAATAAAAGTTCGTTGTGATTTCATTATTAAATAAAATGGTGAAAAAATAAAAATGTGATACAGTTTGAGTAAATCATGATATAAAATATTTTGAAAATAAAAAATGAAACAAAGTCAATACTTGACGAAATAATAGGTATATAATGATAAAAGAATCATCGTGTATGATAATTTCATTTTTTTATGATAATATTAAAAATGCTTAGATTGTTTAAATATTTTTACAATAGAGATGAATTGTATAGAAATGAGTATAAACTTAGTGATACCAGCCGACAGATCGTCTTGTTTTAGAATCATTTTTTTTATACAAAAGTATCATTTTATGGAGGTGATTTCGAGTTATTGAGTAATTTCAAAACAGTTTAAATATTATTTTTTTACTGACGATTCCTTGTATATTAATCATATAATTCCCGTAATATAATATAAATGACTTAAAACAAGTATAGTTATTTTGAATATCGTATATTCAATATATAAATTGTAATAAAGTGCATAACAGTAAAGAATGTTAAAGCTCTATGAGTAATATTTTTTGTATTACAACTAAAATCGTTTAGGAAAATACCGTTATTTTTTGTATAATTTTCTAATATGCCTATAATGCATGTTTTTTGCTCCGCAGCTGATCAAGTACTCCCAGAATATACAAAAAATATTTGAGTTCGTCTTCTAGCAGGACTGCAGGATGGTGTAAGAATGAAAAAAAAAATAGTAGGCATTTTCAATAAATATACATTGTTATATTTATTTACTGAATAAATACAAAGTCGTATAGATTTTGTTGAAAATCAATACGACATGGTATGTGTTTGAAACCACGGTTCAATATGAACACGATGGCCCAGAGAGGTACACGAAGAAATAAATATGAAGAAGAAAGTTGAGGTTTACACGACTAAATAAATTAGTATGCTGGTTTGTAGGCTGGCTTGTAGGCCGGGGCGGAGTATGCTGGTGCAGAGTAGGCTGGTGCGGAGTAGGCTGGTGCGGAGTAAGCTGGTGCGGAGTAAGCTGGCTTGTAGGCTGGTGCGGAGTATGATGGAGCTTTGTATCCACCTTCGTTCTTGACGACGGCGTTGAAACCATTGTAGTCGTCAGCGGTGTACTCGACGGTACGGATGGAACCGTCGGCTTCGACCAGGCTGTAGGTTCCTTTGACGTAACCGTTTCCGTCGCTGTATTCGGATTGGCTGTGCACGTCGTAGGTGTGTGGGTCGTTTACGCTGTATTCGAAGTTGTAAGGTGTTGGTGCGTATGTGGGTTCTGGGGCGTAAGCCTTTGGTGCTGAGTAAGCGGGTGCGGAGTAAGCGGGTTTGTAGGCTGGGGCAGCGTACTGGGAGAGGGCGGTGGCCACGCAAGCGGCAAAGATGATGATCTGTAAAACAAAAAATACGTTTTTAAATTAATATCTGTGCGACAAGTAGTTGCTTTATAATACTACTCATAATGTATTCCAATCAACATTATTTCGACTTACTTTAGCGGCCATTTTAATGTTTTGTTGGTTTTGTTGTCAAATTATTCGACGACTGTGTACACAAATGAACTGATGATTATGGAGACCAGAGATGTGGTATTTATACTAAAAATTTTATCATCCCTTCCATGCGTACAATATCCCATTAGCAGTTAGTGTATTACGACTGTATATCTTAGAACAAAAACCGGTTGGGGCGTAAACTCCCAATAAGTGTATTTAATTTTTATTAAATTGTGTTCAAATAGTGTAAATATGGATCAAGTTCATTGAAAACATAAATTTCGTTGTATAATATTGACATACTATATTTAAAATTCATTTTTCTACTTTCGCTTAAATTTATGAATTACTATTTATGGTTTATGATTCCACCCATCGTGATTATTAATTTTAACCACTTAATATAATATTGTTATATTTATGAATTTGTGTTCCTAAATATTAGTTTATTTCACCCGATTTCTCCTTATTATCCGTCCGCCTGGTTGTTGGTTAACAGTACATAGTTACAATATTATTAATATTATGATATTTATTTTTTATTTCTTGTTCTTGTAGATACCTAACTACAAAAGTTTGTATTTAGCATATATTTGTATATCATTTTAGAATTTTAGTTTATTCCATTAAATTAAAAAACGAATCTTTTATATATTAGGAATATAGAATGATTGCACAATGAGTTTTCTAATTGATTTTTCTTACTGTAAAATTTACTTGTTGAAACCAACTTTCTTCTTCATACCTATTTCTTCGTGTACCTCTCTAGACCCTCGTGTTCATGTTGAACCGTGGTTTCAAACACATATTGTGTTGTATTGATTTACGAGACATATTTATAAAGATGTATAAATAATATATATTTTTTTTCAAAATGTATTTTATATATTCACTGCGTGCTTCATAGAAAACATGCATGATAGGCTAATTAGAAAATTATACAAAATATAACGGTTTTTCCTTAACAATCTTAGTTGTAATACAAAAAGATTTACTTTTTACTGTTATGCACATTATTACAATTTATAATTACTACGAATCATTCAAAATGACTATACTTATTTTAAGACATTTATACTATACTATGGGAGTTAGATAATTGATAAACACAACATCGTCAGTAAAAATGATGAGTTAAATTAACATTTAAACTTTTTTTTTAAATTAATCATATATGATCAGATGTAATAATAATACGTAGCCATTAAAATATTAATTAATTATAATAATTTTTCATAAAATAATAAAAAAATGTTGTATACCAAGTATTTATTTATTTTTAACTGTAGATGGCTGATCAAATATTAACTATTCCATTCTAACTATTATATTCACGTAACAAACTATAAAAATATACAAAAAAAAAGATTGTTAAACACTTCTTAAAATACACGCTGGTTTCTATGCTTAAATGGGTGTAATTTACTTTATTAAGTTGTACATTCATAAATGTTTTAATTTAATTTCAAATTTATCTTAGCTTACTAAAAATGTATATTTACGTAATAAAAACCAACCTTAATATTATATTAATTATATTTCTACAGCGTCATAAGTTATGATTCATAACTGTTAAGTATATAACAACATTATTTCAATGAAATAATAAATTATAATAATTTAAATATTATTTTACCTTCTGCATTAGTATAGGAAATGCAATTGCTTTTTATTTATGAAAATGTTACTAAAATAAAAATCCAAGTACAGAATGGACATAGAATTACTCGTAACATACTATTAAATCTTTAATTTGTTCTTTATCATTTATTATTTTATGCGAATATTCATAAGTGATAAAATATTGTACTTATCTTATAATATGAAATTGATAAAAATGATTTTATTATTTAAAGACATTAACATTAAGTATAAATTATAAAGAAATTAATGGTTGTTAAAGGCTAGAAAGGATGTTAAATTAATGAAAAACCACTATAGAATATTCCAGGTTTATTTATTTATAAGGTAAATTACACTTGAATAGACTAACTTTTTCCAATCAATTATAATATGTTTAGATAAAATATATATTATTTTATTTTATATTCGTATTAAAATTGAATTAATAACAAATACGTTTTATTTTTTTTTTAGAAAAAAAACTAGCTTTATACCAAATTATGTAAATACAATATAATAAAAGGTATATTTATATATAGTATCTATGTATAATATACATATATGTACACATAATATATTAAATATGTCTGATTTCATAAATAATATTATATAAGAAATCTACAGTATAATACAATTTATTTGTATTTATTAATTCTAATAAAGATTTAATTTATGTTTATGGGTATTTATACGTTTTTTTTATTTCTGATTTTCAACGACTTGAAATTCTAATAAAACCATATAAAAAATCTGATAATGTATTTAAAATAAATGATAGTATTTTTTTCATTTAAAGTTGTTCAAAAAAGAAGCTAATAATAAAATATATAATTTTACAAAATGTTGAAAATTATATCAGAAATATGTAATGTTAATTTAAATATCACGTAAAATGTACAAGGTCCTACAACAACGACTTTTTCATAAATTATAAAAAAATTAATTTTTTGAGTAAAATTTATTATTGTTTTATAACTATATTTTATAATTTTGATCCCTCCCTCCAAATAACAACTAGATTCGATTTACTGATGGAAACAACCATCAATATTCAACCATCATATTTTCTGCATGAATAGTTATGAGAATCATAAATATAAAAAAAAATAGTTAAAAATAAAATAATAATATAAAATAATTAATCTAATTTTAAACACGTAAACCGTTATTTTTTGGATAATTTTCTAAATTGCCTGTAATGCATGTTTTCTTCTCTGCAACTGATCAAGCACTCACGGAATATATAAAATATATTTTAAAATAAAAAATTTCACGATTTCACATTTGAACACAGAGTTCGTGTTCTAGCAGGACTGCAGGATGGTGTAAGAATGAAAATAAATAGTAGACATTTTCAATAAATATACATGGTTATATTTATTTACTGAATAAATACAAAGTCGTATAGATTTTATCGAAAATCAATACGACATGGTTTATGTTTGAAACCACGGTTCAATATGAACACGATGGCCCAGAGAGGTACACGAAGAAATATATATGAAGAAGAAAGTTGAGGTTTACACGACTAAATAAATTAGTATGCTGGTTTGTAGGCTGGCTTGTAGGCCGGGGCGGAGTAGGCTGGTGCAGAGTAGGCTGGTGCGGAGTAGGCTGGTGCGGAGTAAGCTGGTGCGGAGTAAGCTGGCTTGTAGGCTGGTGCGGAGTATGATGGAGCTTTGTATCCACCTTCGTTCTTGACGACGGCGTTGAAACCGTTGTAGTCGTCAGCGGTGTACTCGACGGTACGGATGGAACCGTCGGCTTCGACAAGGCTGTAGGTTCCTTTGACGTAACCGTTTCCGTCGCTGTATTCGGATTGGCTGTGCACGTCGTAGGTGTGTGGGTCGTTTACGCTGTATTCGAAGTTGTAAGGTGTTGGTGCGTATGTGGGTTCTGGGGCGTAAGCCTTTGGTGCTGAGTAAGCGGGTGCGGAGTAAGCGGGTTTGTAGGCTGGGGCAGCGTACTGGGAGAGGGCGGTGGCCACGCAAGCGGCGAATATGATGATCTGTAAAACAAAAAATACGTTTTTAAATTAATATCTGTGCGACAAGTAGTTGCTTTATAATACTACTCATAATGTATTCCAATCAACATTATTTCGACTTACTTTAGCGGCCATTTTAATGTTTCGTTGGTTTTGTTGTCAAATTATTCGACGACTGTGTACACAAATGAACTGATGATTATGGAGACCAGAGACGTGGTATTTATGCTAAGATTATACCAAAATATCCCTTCCATTTGTATATTCCAATTTACGTACAATTCCTCACTGGTAGTTAGTGTATACTGTATATCACCGAACAAAAACCGGTTGGGGCGTACACACCTGTGAATTCTATATCATTAATATTACATTTTGGTTGAATATTATATAAATGTGGATCAAGCTCGATAAATCACATAAATAAATCTTAGTTGTTTTGTGAATAAAAAAAAAAAAATTAATTAATAAAAATAGTAGATAAAATAACCTAAATTTAATCTAATTGCAGTTTTAAATAATTTAATTATTTTCTTTTCTTTTTTGTTATTCGTAAAATAATAACTATAGGATATATATATATTTATTTAACTATACAGAGATTGGCTTTGAATATTTGTGTTTTAATAGCGGATGATCAAAATATATAGTTTGCCCATAAAATTATAATAATCACAGTTGGAGTTTTCCTGTGTCTTGTACAATCAATGTTTAACAATTAATTTTATTATGTCAAATTAGTTTATTTAAAAGAAGTGCTATAAAACATCAATCGTGTTTTTACACTGTGAAGTCTTTTAAAAAAAATATATACTCACTATACTTTAAAAATCGATTGTCATCAATGTTGTTCTAGGATTCATGTTTAGTTTAAAAAAAAAGTTTGTTTTATTTTTGAGTCTTCGAAATTGATTACCAATATTATTTATATGTAATTATAATAATTTACGAAATTCTTTGGAGTTGAACAAAACATTATTGGAGTATAAACGAAAACCCAAAATATTCGATGTACATAATACTTGCATTATTTTTTTAGATTTTTTTTTTTTTTAATTTTTTTCTCTTAATATCTTCTATAAAGTTAAGAATAATTTATAATTTGTTCCCTCTATTCTAACGACATAATGATAACAAATATCGTTGTTATTTATCATAGATAAAAAAATACATACAGCACAAACATCGCAATTCTTCATTAAATACATTTTTTATATACACTTAACAAAAGTAAATGATATATCACGTGGTGGCTGTATTTAACTCTAAAAAAATATTAAAATCCTGTCGTATACATTCTACGTATAAAAAAACCTAATGATCAATAAAATGCAAAACTAAATTCTAATTATAAGTTTGCTTTATATAAAAATGCGTATCGTTAGTTTAAATTAAAATAAAGTATAAACTTGAATACAAAATTATAAAAATAAACAATATTATAATCTAATACAAATTCAGATTATTCAGATTATTGTTCTATTCATCAAAATAATATAATACTAGTTGAATTATAGTATCCGAGATAAATTATTTATTAGGACTGTTATAAAAATAATATTATTTAATACAATAAATACATATTAAAAAATCTATTTATGACTTCTGAAAATCAGATTTTAAAAAATTAATTGGAAACAAATTAATATTTATGTTGTGCTGTGCAAAGTATGACAACCACCCTATATTTTTATAAAGTTAAGATTCTTGAAAATCTATTCATAAAAATAATCATTCATACTATATTCATAGTAAATATTTAATATTTTACTTTTTAAGAAACTTTATATTGTAGTTCTTAAATATAATAGGATAATTCCTCATATGTGTTAGTAAGACAGAGAATAAAACTGAAAAAAAAATTGTTAGAGCATTATATAACCTTATTTTATGGTTTAAAATAAATGTAAAGATCATGGCTTAAATAATTATTTTCCGTAATAATTATTTTCAAAATAATATATTTTGACCAGTAAACCAGGATAAGAGACTTTCAAAGTTGGAGCTTGCACGTATATAAGTGACTACCTTCGCCTGTTAAGCAACACAGTACATCGATTCAGAGTGTCATGACTATAATATAATATATAGAGGTTAAAATATTATGTATAACTATAGGTACGTTTCCGCGGATAAAGTGTTTGAAATTATATAAATTAAAAATGCCATTATTATAATTGTCAACGATGTTTGAAGAAGCACTCGTCGCGGTTAGGGTTCGATAGAGGTATAGTTTGTTCAGCGATGATACTTGACACATATACACTATACAGGTACGACGATGGCTACGCACGCGCCGTTGGCTTAGGCCTTTCGTGACAAATGATATCCACGTGTTAGGTGATTTGAACACTTAATATTATATTATATTCTTTACGTTTTAATATAATTACTAACGAAAATTAAAATTAAAAATAATAAACGCTAGTTTGGTACGTAAATTCATATGAAAATACTATACACAGTCATAAAATATTATTATAATATTATACTTAGTAGTTTAGTACATATTTGAACCACAATAATATTAAAGTTAAATTTATAAGCCATATAATATCGTTTTTTTTCCTATGATAGTATTATTCATTTTATTATGTCTTATATATTTTTTGTTCTCTTAAGTTTTATACAGTTTAGTTGTGTTGCGTTTTAAATTACTTCAATTGGCTTCTTAGCGCCACTCACAATATTTCAAAATGAAAAAAAACCACAATAATCTTATATCAGCTCAGTACATGTTTTAAAGCTCTTACCACAGTAGGCTATCCTCCTATAAAATATAATTTAATAATAAAACAATAAATTATGATTTTTCTGAGGTTTATATTATACAACTCTATGACTGTTATGCTTTCACAATATTGTGTAACATAATTTCGATGTATCGCATATCGAAAGTGAAATAAAAACAATATAATAATTTTCTAGACATTTTAGAGAAAAATGGCTTTTGAGCATTATGGTGAGTATGTATTAATTTTGTTTGAGTTTGTACACTTGTTTTTATTTATTATTTTTGTTTGGTCAGAGAGAAGCAGAACAATTAATTTCTGAGTTTGGTTTCAAAAATATAATCTACAGACATATAATGGTGTTTTAAATAATCAAAAATAAAAATTCTATGTAGTCTTGTGAGAAACAGATTCAAATGAACAAAAAAACGAGTTACTTGGCCTTAAGGTTGTAATTGTATAAAGGTAAAGAACCGATCGTATAGCATATAATAGTAAATAAACTGTTAAGTTCTCTTACCTTAATATTATTACTTAGCAAAATACTATAGCACCTGCCTTTTAAAAAATACTTCTTAAAATAATTAAAGTTTATATGCTACAGTTATTTTAAATACGTTATAATTATTTACATAATACTTTTTTTTATCTAATAAATTAACTCATATAAATTTATTTGAGTATAAATTATATATTTGTTCATTTCATCAAGGAACTTGAATTTTAGTTCGGGTACAATATACACTCAAAAATATATTTTGTTAAAAACATGCATAATACGAGTATTTCATGGTTAATAAATTATATACGAGTAACGCAGTATTTCAGAAATACAATAAAAACATTGTATTTAAACTATTAAAAGATATATTAACTAATTCATATTAAACATAACACTTATTAATTTTATTTATTATAAATGAACTGTTTAAACATATTTAAAATTTTTACTGAAGTACTAACAATAGTGTTTGAAAACTTTCACTCCCGTTCAATACAAGACTAGTTTTAAATAATTCTTGCTCATCCTTTACATTTTCAAATAGTATATTTCAAAATTATAATTCACAAGACGACCAATCATTCAAATCTCATTAACTATGAATTTAATTACAAATTAAAACTGCAAAATAATAATTTTCTAGTATAATAAATTATTGTTATAATACCTTAATTATAGTATCAGTGATAATTAAACATTTTTTTTTTTACTATTGTGCATAAAAAAGATATAGAGAAATATAATGTTAAATTAAAAATAAAACTATAAAAGTAATAAATAATATTATATGATGATAACATTATCATTGATCAAGATAATATGGATTGTAATCGGTAAACAGTTAATCGTAAACAGACAGATAAGTACAATAGATTTATTGTAAAAAAAGTATGTGACGTAAATTAAATTTACAATTTTTATGAACTTGATCCATATTTGAACAATTTGAAAATAATTTAATATAAACTAAAATAATGTACTTCAACCGCGTTTACGCCTCGACCGGTTCTTGATCAATAATACAAATTATGCATATTATATACTGCCGATGGGAATTTGTATGTAAAATGTCATATACGATAAATATTTCATATAACATGGAAGGGATATTTCGGTAAACTCTTAGCATAAATACCACGTCTCTGGTCTCCATAATCATCAGTTCATTTGTGTACACAGTCGTCGAATAATTTGACAACAAACAAAACAAAACATTAAAATGGCCGCTAAAGTAAGTCGAAATAATGTTGATTGGAATAAATTTTAAGTAGTATTATAAAACAACTACTTGTTGCACAGATATTAATTTAAAAACGTATTTTTTGTTTTACAGATCATCATCTTCGCCGCTTGCGTGGCCACCGCCCTCTCTCAGTACGCTGCCCCAGCCTACAAACCCGCTTACTCCGCACCCGCTTACTCAGCACCAAAGGCTTACGCCCCAGAACCCACATACGCACCAACACCTTACAACTTCGAATACAGCGTAAACGACCCACACACCTACGACGTGCACAGCCAATCCGAATACAGCGACGGAAACGGTTACGTCAAAGGAACCTACAGCCTGGTCGAAGCCGACGGTTCCATCCGTACCGTCGAGTACACCGCTGACGACTACAACGGTTTCAACGCCGTCGTCAAGAACGAAGGTGGATACAAAGCTCCATCATACTCCGCACCAGCCTACAAGCCAGCTTACTCCGCACCAGCCTACTCCGCACCAGCTTACTCCGCACCAGCCTACTCTGCACCAGCATACTCCGCCCCGGCCTACAAGCCAGCCTACAAACCATCATACTAATTTATTTAGTCGTGTAAATCTCAACTTTCATCTTCATATTTATTTCTTCGTGTACCTCTCTTGGCCCTCGTGTTCATATTGAACCGTGGTTTCAAACACATACCATGTCATATTGATATTCAATACAATCGATACGACTTTGTATTTATTCTGTAAATAAATATAACAATGTATATTTATTGAAAATGTATACTATTTTTTTTTTCATTCTTACACCATCCTGCAGTCCTGCTAGAACACGAACTCAAATATTTTTTATATATTCTGGGAGTACTTGATCGGAGCAAAAAACATGCATTATAGGCAAATTAGAAAATTATACGAAAAATAATGGTATTTTCCAAACGATTTTAGTTGTAATACAAAAAATATTACTACAGAGCTTTAATTGGTATGCACATCTTTACAATATATATTGACTATACGTCATTCAAATAACTATACTAATTGTAAGTCATTTATATTATACAACGGCAATTACACGATTGATAAAAAAAAATCGTCAGTAAAATATTAATATTTAAACTTTTTTGAAATTAAGCATTCAAATGTATTTAGTATGCGGGATTTGACATATTACGTGAGAATAATAATTAAAAATTATATAATCTACGATTTATTACATAATTTTCGATGATTTAGTAAACTGTTATTTGATAATATATTGAAATCGTTTCCATGCAATGAAACTATTGCTCAAGAAAAATTATTCATAAACAAAACGACTTGTCGTCCGGTATCACAATGTTATAAAAACCATAAACCACCTAATATTGAAAAGCTATCTCACTAAAAAATTACCGAAATATAACATTTGAATGTAAAATTCATTATAAAAATTAATAATTTAGTACTTTTTTAATATAGTTTACCATTTGAAAATCAAAAGTTGATTGTGTTTCACTATTAAATAAAATGGTGAAAAAAAAAAAAATATCATACAGTTTGAGTAAATCATAATACAAAATATTTTGAAAAAGACTTTTTTTATTACTTCTTGTTTCTGAAGACCAGTAGTAACAATATTGGTAATGATAAGAAGAGTTACATATTTGTACCTATAATTTTACCAATGCTACATAGTCGTAATGACCTGTAGGATGGACACCTAAAAATCTCCAGTAACCCAACTTTGAGAAGCTATAAATTACTAAAGAATAAATTTTAAAGTTAAAATTCATAAAAAATATACCTACTATTTATTAAATTTTATGTATAATAGGTTATCATTTGAAAATCAACCGTTGATTATGGTTTCACTTTTAAAAAAAAAAGAGAGAAAAAATAAAACTTTCATAGTTTGAGAAAAGTTTGATACAAAGTACCTACTATAAATAAAAAATAAAAAAAATTGGATAAATAATCAGTGTATAATAATAAAACAATCATCCTGTATATAATATGCAAATTATGTCGCTGTTAATATAATATAGAATATAAAGTTAGGTTCTTATTATTTACATTTTTGGTAATTATTATAATTTTATCATTCAACAATATAGAAGACAGTTTGCAATTGTAGAAATGCGTGTAACATGTCTTAACTTTAAAAATCTGTGATTGATTTAAATCTTTTGTTTAGATTTTGAGCAGAGGAAAGAATGTATTATAATATGGAGACTTTCTCCTACGTTTATAACGACCTTTTCAATTCATTTTAAAAATATATATAAACTATGATAATGTTAAAAGCGTGATATTCAAAGCAAGCAAATTATTCATGATATAGTTAATAAACTGAAACTAACTTAGTGAAACATACTGATATACCATATTCGTTAGGCATAATTTTTCATATACAATGTTATCCTTTTGTGCAAGTAATTTAGAGTTACTTCTGAAATAGTATGTTACTGAATTATCGTGAATTATTTAATAAATCTTAGATGATACAACTCTTAATATTATTATATGAAAAACTATAGTAATTATTATTATGATTATTTTGCAATAATACGTCAATGCCGATGTACTGCATGCCAGTTTTTCTGTACATGTATATTTAATTTAATAAAAGTTAAATATTTTTAAATGATGTACAGTTTATATACATTGTAATAATGTGCATATCAGTAAACAGTGTTAAAGCTCAGTGAGTAATATTTTTGTAATACAACTAAAATTGTTTAGGAAAATATCGTTATTTTTTGTATAATCTTCTAATATGCCTATAATGCATGTTTTCTTCTCCGCAACTGATCAAGCACTCACAGAATATATAAAAAATATTTTACAATAAATTATTTCACATTTGAACACAGTATTCGTGTTCTAGCAGTACTGCAGGATGGTGTAAGAATGAAAAAAAATAATACTAGAAATTTTCAATAAATATACATTGTTATATTTATTTACAGAATAAATACAAAGTCGTATCGATGTTTTGAATATCATTACGACATGGTATGTGTTTGAAACCACGGTTCAATATGAACACGATGGCCCAGAGAGGTACACGAAGAAATAAATATGAAGAAGAAAGTTGAGGTTTACACGACTAAATAAATTAGTATGCTGGTTTGTAGGCTGGCTTGTAGGCCGGGGCGGAGTATGCTGGTGCAGAGTATGCTGGTGCGGAGTAGGCTGGTGCGGAGTAGGCTGGTGCGGAGTAAGCTGGTGCGGAGTAAGCTGGCTTGTAGGCTGGTGCAGAGTATGATGGAGCTTTGTATCCACCTTCGTTCTTGACGACGGCGTTGAAACCGTTGTAGTCGTCAGCGGTGTACTCGACGGTACGGATGGAACCGTCGGCTTCGACCAGGCTGTAGGTTCCTTTGACGTAACCGTTTCCGTCGCTGTATTCGGATTGGCTGTGCACGTCGTAGGTGTGTGGGTCGTTTACGCTGTATTCGAAGTTGTAAGGTGTTGGTGCGTATGTGGGTTCTGGGGCGTAAGCCTTTGGTGCTGAGTAAGCGGGTGCGGAGTAAGCGGGTTTGTAGGCTGGGGCAGCGTACTGGGAGAGGGCGGTGGCCACGCAAGCGGCAAAGATGATGAACTGTAAAACAAAAAATACGTTTTTAAATTAATATCTGTGCGACAAGTAGTTGCTTTATAATACTACTCATAATGTATTCCAATCATCATTATTTCGACTTACTTTAGCGGCCATTTTAATGTTTTGTTGGTTTTGTTGTCAAATTATTCGACGACTGTGTACACAAATGAACTGATGATTATGGAGACCAGAGATATGGTATTTATACTAAAAATTTTATCGTTCCTTCCATGCGTACAATATCCCATTGGCAGTTAGTGTATAACGACTGTATCTTAGAACAAGAACCGGTTGGGGCGTAAACTCCCAATAAGTGAATTTAATTTTTATTAAATTGTGTTCAAATAGTGTAAATATGGATCAAGTTCATTGAAAACATAAATTTCGTTATATAATATTGACGTTCTTTATTTCTAATTTATTTTTCTACTCTCGCTTAAATTTATGAATTACTATTTATGGTTTATGATTCCACCCATCGTGAATATTATTTTTAACCACTTAATATATTATTGTTACATACTTGAATTTATGTTTCTAAATATTAGTTTATTTTACTCGATTTCTCCGTTCTACCCATCCACCCGGTTGTTGGTTAACAGTACATAGTTACAATATTATTAATATTATGATATTTATTTTTTATTTCTTGTTCTTGTAGATACCTAACTACAATAGTTTGTATTTAGCATACATTTGTATATCATTTAAGAATTTTAGTTTATTCCATTAAATTAAAAAACGAATCTTTTATATATTAGGAATATAGAATGATTGCACAATGAGTTTTCTAATTGATTTTTCTTACTGTAAAATTTACTTGTTGAAACCAACTTTCTTCTTCATACCTATTTCTTCGTATACCTCTCTAGACCCTCGTGTTCATGTTGAACCGTGGTTTCAAACATATATTGTGTTGTATTGATTTACAAGACATATTTATAAAGATGTATAAATAATATATATTTTTTTTCAAAATGTATTTTATATATTCACTGCGTGCTTCATAGAAAACATGCATGATAGGCTAATTAGAAAATTATACAAAATATAACGGTTTTTCCTTAACAATCTTAGTTGTAATACAAAAAGATTTAATTTTTACTGTTATGCACATTATTACAATTTATAATTACTACGAATCATTCAAAATGACTATACTTATTTTAAGACATTTATACTATACTATGGGAGTTAGATAATTGATAAACACAACATCGTCAGTAAAAAATGATGAGTTAAATTAATATTTAAACTTTTTTTGAAACTAAGCATCTATGATCAGATGTAATAATAATACGTAGCCATTAAAATATTAATTAATTATAATAATTTTTCATAAAATAATAAAAAAATGTTGTATACCAAGTATTTATTTATTTTTAACTGTAGATGGCTGATCAAATATTAACTATTCCATTCTAACTATTATATTCACGTAACAAACTATAAAAATATACAAATAAAAAAGATTGTTAAACACTTCTTAAAATACACGCTGGTTTCTATGCTTAAATGGGTGTAATTTACTTTATTAAGTTGTACATTCATAAATGTTTTAATTTAATTTCAAATTTATTTAAGCTTACCAAAAATGTATATTTACGTAATAAAAACCAACCTTAATATTATATATTAATTATATTTCTACAGCGTCATAAGTTATGATTCATAACTGTTAGGTATATAACAACATTATTTCAATGAAATAATAAATTATAATAATTTAAATATTATTTTACCTTCTGCATTAGTATAGGAAATGCAATTGCTTTTTATTTATGAAAATGTTACTAAAATAAAAATCCAAGTACAGAATGAACATAGAATTACTCGTAACATACTATTTAATCGTTTATATATTCTTTATCATATATTATTTTATGCGAATATTCATAAGTCAAAAAATATTGTGCTTATCTTATAATATAAAATTGATAAAAATGATTTTATTATTTAAAGACATTAACATTAAGTATAAATTATAAAAAAATTAATGGTTGTTAAAGGCTAGAAAGGATGTTAAATTAATGAAAAACCTCTATAGAATATTCTAGGTTTATTTATTTATAAGATAAATTACATTTGAATAGACTAACTTTTTCCAATCAATTATAATATTTTTAGATAATATATATATTATTTTATTTTATATTCATATTAAAACTGAATTATTAACAAATACGTTTTATTTTTTTTAGAAAAAAAAACTAGCTTTATACCAAATTATGTAAATACAATATAATAAAAAGTATATTTTTATATAGTATCTATGTATAATATACATATATGTACACATAATATATTAAATATGTCTGATTTCATAAATAATATATAAGAAATCTATAGTATAATACAATTGATTTGTATTTATTAATTGTAATAAAGATTTAATTTATGTTTATGGGTATTTATACGTTTTTTTTTATTTCTGATTTTCAATGACTTGAAATTTCTAATAAAACCATATAAAAAATCTGATGATGTATTTAAAATAAATTATAGTATTTTTTTCATTTAAATTTGTTCAATAAAGAAGCAATTAATAAAATATAATTTTACAAAATGTTGAAAATTATATCAAAAATATTTAATGTTAATTTAAATATCACGTAAAATGTAGAAGGTCCTACAACCACGACTCTTTCATAAATTATAAAAAAATTAATTTTTTGAGTAAAATTTATTAATGTTTTAGTACTGTATTTTAAAATTTTGATCCATCCCTCCAAGTAACAACTAGATTCGATTTACTGATGGAAACAACCATCAATATTCAAGCATCATATTTTCTGCATGAATAGTTATGATAAACATAAATAGTTAAAAATAAAATAATATAAAATAATTAATCTAATTTTAAACACAAAGACCATGTTCAACAGGACATAAAGGAATACGTAAACCATTATTTTTTGTATAATTTTCTAAGTTGCCTGTAATGCATGTTTTTTGCTCCGTAACTAATCAAGCACTCACAGAATATATAAAATATATTTTAAAATAAATAATTTCACATTTGAACACAGAGTTCGTGTTCTAGCAGGACTGCAGGATGGTATAAGAATGAAAAAAAAAATAGTAGACATTTTCAATAAATATACATTGTTATATTTATTTACTGAATAAATACAAAGTCGTATAGATTTTGTTGAAAATCAATACGACATGGTATGTGTTTGAAACCACGGTTCAATATGAACACGAGGGCCCAGAGAGGTACACGAAGAAATAAATATGAAGATGAAAGTTGAGATTTACACGACTAAATAAATTAGTATGCTGGTTTGTAGGCTGGCTTGTAGGCCGGGGCGGAATAGGCTGGTGCAGAGTAGGCTGGTGCGGAGTAAGCTGGTGCGGAGTAGGCTGGTGCGGAGTAAGCTGGCTTGTAGGCTGGTGCGGAGTATGATGGAGCTTTGTATCCACCTTCGTTCTTGACGACGGCGTTGAAACCGTTGTAGTCGTCAGCGGTGTACTCGACGGTACGGATGGAACCGTCGGCTTCGACCAGGCTGTAGGTTCCTTTGACGTAACCGTTTCCGTCGCTGTATTCGGATTGGCTGTGCACGTCGTAGGTGTGTGGGTCGTTTACGCTGTATTCGAAGTTGTAAGGTGTTGGTGCGTATGTGGGTTCTGGGGCGTAAGCCTTTGGTGCTGAGTAAGCGGGTGCGGAGTAAGCGGGTTTGTAGGCTGGGGCAGCGTACTGGGAGAGGGCGGTGGCCACGCAAGCGGCGAAGATGATGATCTGTAAAACAAAAAATACGTTTTTAAATTAATATCTGTGCGACAAGTAGTTGCTTTATAATACTACTCATAATGTATTCCAATCATCATTATTTCGACTTACTTTAGCGGCCATTTTAATGTTTTGTTGGTTTTGTTGTCAAATTATTCGACGACTGTGTACACAAATGAACTGATGATTATGGAGACCAGAGACGTGGTATTTATGCTAAGAGTTTACCAAAACATCCCTTCCATAATATGTTTATTTCATTATACGTACAATTTCTTACTGGCAGATAGTATATGCTGAATGTCACCGAACAAAAACCGGTCGGGGCGTACACACCTGTGAATTCTATATCATTAATATTACATTATGATTGAATAAAATATAAATGTGGATCAAGTTCAATAAATTACATATATAAAACTTAGTTATTTTGTGAATGAAAAAAAAATTTAAAAAAATAGTAGATAAAATAATGTAAATTTAAAATAATTACAGCTTTTAATTATATATTTTTTTCTCTTCTTTTTTTGTTATTTGTAAAATAATATATGTAGAATATATATATATATTTATCTTTACAGAGATCGACTGTTTAGCAAGATAAAGCTTTTCAATATTGATTGGTTTTTGGTTTTTATAATACTTCTAATTTCTGTAGACCAGTAGTCACAATATGTGTAAAGATAAGACAAGTTACATATTTTTATATGTAACAATCTTCTTATTAACTATCGACGCAATGAAAACCTTTGTACCTGTAATTATACCAACGCCTCGAGGTCGTAATTACTTGTAGGATGGACACCTAAAAACTCTAACCACCTAACTTAGAGCAGCAATAAATTACTAACGGGTAAATTAAAAATAATGATTTTATCATTAAAATTCAAAAAAAAATATACTTAATTTTTTATTATATTTTAAATGTAGCATATAATTTGAAAATCAAAAATTGATTGTGGTTTCACTATTAAATAAAAGAGAGAAAAAATAAAATTCTTCCTAAATATAATATGCAAATTATTGAGCTGTAGATATAATATAGAATATAAGAATAGGTTCTTATTATATATTTTTTTGGTAATAGTTTAATAATATTAACATTCATTCAATATTGTAGGAGATGTCTTAACTTTAAAAACGTGTTATTGATTTAAATCATTTTTTTAAATTTTAAGCAGAGAAATGAATGCAATATTTTATTTCTCAATAGAATTTAAATATTTGAACATCATCGCGTATTTTAACGATTAATATCGCTGTCAATTATTTTATTGTAAATCAAAAACATTATTGATGGATACTTTCTCCTACGTACATTATATTCTTACGAATTTTACAACGACCTTTTCTATTCATTTTAAAAATATATATATACTATGATAATGTTAATAGCGTAATATTTAAAGTAATCAAATTACTCATGATATAGTTAATAAACTGAAACTAACTTAGTGAAACAGACTGATATACTATATTCGTTAAGCATCATTTTTCATATACAACGTTACCCTTTTGTGCAAGTAATTTAGAGTTACTTCTGAAATAGTATGTTACTCAATTATCGTGAATAATTTAATAAATCTTAGATGATATAATTCGTAATATAATTATATGAAAAACTATAGTAATTAGTATAACGATTATATTATAATATGTCAATGCCGAAGTACTTCATACCAGTTTTTCTGTACATGTATATTTATTTTAATATAAGTTAAAATTGTTTAAATGATGTATAGTGTATATGAATTATAATCATGTGCATAACAGTAAAGAGTCTTAAAGCTCTGTGAGTAATATTTTTTGTAATACAACTAAAATCGTTTAACGTATAATATATTCATATAATTATATATATTGTATATATATATGTATGTGCAATTAATTTATTTTAATTATATTATAATATAATATTTTTTTCACTCTATATGTTTTCGCTCATATTTTTTTTTGCTCATTTTGTATTCGCTCTTTTTCATTCGTTTATTAACGTTTGCTCTTCTTCTTTCGCTCAATTGTCGGGATTCTACACCTAATAGACTCAAACAACCCGACTTTGAGCAGCTATAAATTCCTAACGGAAAAATTAAAAATAATGATTTTAACGTTAAAATTCATTAAAAAAAATATATTTATTATTTTATTACATTTTATATATAATAGGTCATCATTTGAAAATCAACAGTTGATTGTTTTTCATTTTTTAAATAAAAGATAGATAAAATAGAAATTTCATAGTTTGAGAAAAGTTTGATACAAAGTACCTATTGTGAAAAAAAAATGAAAAAATTTGAATAAATAATGAGTGTATAATAATAAAACAATCACCCTATATATAATATGAAAATTATTGAGCTGTAGATATAATATAGAATATAAGAATAGATTCTTATTATATAAATATTTATTAATTTTTATAATTTAATAATTCAATAATATAGAAGACAGTTTACAATTGTAGAATTGCGTGTAACTTGTCTTAACTTTAAAAATGTGTTATTGATTTAAAACATTTGTTTAGATTTTGAGCAGAGGAAAGAATGTATTATAATAAGGCAACTTTCTTCTACGTACAATATATTCTTTTGAATTTTACAACGACCTTTACAATTTATTTAAAAAATATATATATAGTACGATAATATTAATATCATAATATTAAAAGTAAGCAAATGACTCATGATATAGTTAATATCATAAAATTAACTTAGTGATACAGACAGATAAACCATATTCGTTAAGAATCATTTTTCGTATACAATGTTATCCTTTTGTGCAAGTAATTTAGAGTTACTTCTGAAATAGTATGTTAATAAATCATAGATGATATAATTCGCAATATAATTATATGAAAAACTATAGTAATTAGTATAACGATTATATTAAAATATGTCAATGCCGACGTACTTCATACCAGTTTTTCTGTATATGTTTATTTAATCTAATATAAGTTAAAATTGTTTAAATGATGTATAGTGAATACGAATTGCAATCATGTGCATAACAGTAAAGAGTGTTAAAGCTCTGTGAGTAATATTTTTTTTATTTCAACTAAAATTGTTTAGGAATATACCATTTTTTTTTGTATAATCTTCTAATTTTCCTATAATGCATGTTTTTTGCTCCGCAACTGATCAAGCACTCACAGAATATATAAAATATATTTTAAAATAAATAATTTCACATTTGATCACAGAGTTCGTGTTCTAGCAGTAGTGCAGGATGGTGTAAGAATGACAAAAAAATAGTAGACATTTTCAATAAATATACATTGTTATATTTATTTACTGAATAAATACAAAGTCGTATAGATTTTGTCGAAAATCAATACGACATGGTATGTGTTTGAAACCACGGTTCAATATGAACACGATGGCCCAGAGAGGTACACGAAGAAATAAATATGAAGAAGAAAGTTGAGGTTTACACGACTAAACAAATTAGTATGCTGGTTTGTAGGCTGGCTTGTAGGCCGGGGCGGAGTATGCTGGTGCAGAGTATGCTGGTGCGGAGTAAGCTGGTGCGGAGTAGGCTGGTGCGGAGTAAGCTGGCTTGTAGGCTGGTGCGGAGTATGATGGAGCTTTGTATCCACCTTCGTTCTTGACGACGGCGTTGAAACCGTTGTAGTCGTCAGCGGTGTACTCGACGGTACGGATGGAACCGTCGGCTTCGACCAGGCTGTAGGTTCCTTTGACGTAACCGTTTCCGTCGCTGTATTCGGATTGGCTGTGCACGTCGTAGGTGTGTGGGTCGTTTACGCTGTATTCGAAGTTGTAAGGTGTTGGTGCGTATGTGGGTTCTGGGGCGTAAGCCTTTGGTGCTGAGTAAGCGGGTGCGGAGTAAGCGGGTTTGTAGGCTGGGGCAGCGTACTGGGAAAGGGCGGTGGCCACGCAAGCGGCGAAGATGATGTACTGTAAAAAAGACGTTTATTGTGAATTAAAAACAATACAGCAAAGTTGTTCACTATTATTAATAATGTGTTTGAGTAAAATCTTAGACGTTCGGACAAATCAATATTTTTTTAACTTACCTTAGCGGCCATTTTAGTGTTTTATTTGATTGTTTTTTCTAATTATTTGACGACTGCAGTGTACAGAAATGAACTGGTGATTATTGAGACCTAAGTCGTGGTATTTATGCTAAAAATCCTTCACATCATCCCTTCTATTTGAATATGATCTATAATTTAAAAGCAGTAACTGTTTCCATTGATTAGATAAGAACCGGTCAGGGCGTTGACACTTATTGGTACATTAAATTTGTATTAATTTATTTTTTAATAATTTGAATTTAGTTCAAGTTCATTAAAATTATAAATTATGCTTACGTTCACGCTTTATATTTTTATAGAACTTTTGTAGCACTCATTTATCGACTTTAATATAATCTTGAATGCTGATTATAATCGTTTTATATATTATATGAGTACTCATGTTTTTATTTTTAGTCATACATTTTAAAAATGTATTACATTTTACCTACCAGTAAAAATGACTGTATCAGTTATTAGATATTACAACATTTTTTTATATTCGTAATAATTGTTCGATTTGGTTTTTAATTTATTACTTTTACTTAATTAGGGTACTATAAATATTTAAAAATTGATAAACTTTTTATTTATTTTATATTACTATGACTCCAAAATATTTTTATAATTATATCATATCTAGAAAACGTTAACATAAATGTTTATTAAAAATGTCAAATATTCATAATATTTTCATTTAAAATTATGAAATAATTAATTTCATTGAAGAATGATATATTAATATTTAAGTTCGGTGTTTAGTTAGTATTGTCCAATAATACCATTGGTATTTCAACTTTTGACTAGCCTAAGTACATACCAAATTCAATTTCCTTATTAGAGACCAATTTTCAATAAAGGAAATTTAATTATTTTTCCTTGTTAAAATTTCCTTAAGAAATAGTAAAAAAGGAATCATTAGAAAAATTCATTCTTTTATCATTTTGCTTAAAATTAAACTTGTATATTTTGTAACAACCTGCCAAAAGTATTAATGCATTATATTATTTGTATACATTTATTTAATATTTTAAAACAAATATTATAGCTTAAGCATATTATACATATTATTATAACTAAAAGTATCTTTTGCTCACCAAACAATATTATAATATTAAGTTAAGGTGATTTTTTCTATGTATTATTTTTTCATTATTATTTAATAAATTGTGTCAATATTCCCTTTCTTTTTATAACGTCGAATTAAGCTATTTTTACTTTCTTTTCAATAATCATATATTATAGCCTACCACTTCTCTCGTTAATAAATCTTTTCACTTTTGATAGAATTGTTGATTTTTTTATTTAACCTTGAGAAAACTGTTATGAATATCGTTCAATGGTATTGTTTAAAACGTGGAACTTAAAATTTTATGTATCGAATTTGCCTATCGACATCGCCGTGTCACTATAAATTATTAATAATTTTTAATAAACAATATCAAATGTATATTAAACATATATTATACATTTTATACATACATAATATTATTATTACAAGTTCACTAGATATAATAGTATTACGAGTATTTAAAATATTTAATCAAATTTACTGATATTATTATTATAATGCCTTAACACGATTTTATGATACTATAACCTGATCATTATAGCTGCTATTAAAGTATAAAAATAATAATAATAATAATTGAATATATTATGATTCAAAAATATGTTGCTTACCTAGATATTTTTTGCGTTGATATCTTTTCAATTTCCGACTTAATCCAAGTATAAATTTAAAATGTTTACGGAAGCCATACATTTTCTTTTTGCGGGTTTTTCTTGTCTCATTTTCACTTACATTTTTGGTTCAGATCAAATATCCTTTAATAATAATCATATATTAGTTATTTTATGATATAAATTTAAAATCCGTATGTGATATTTACTGATATTAAAAATGTATAATTTTCTAAATTTATAATATGTTATAGTATACTATTAAAAGTATACGATCATGTATTATTGTACTAATTAATAGTCATTTAACGTTTATTAAATAATTTTAATTTTTAAATATTAATTAAAATCATAAATTCTTATAATTCGTCTTTAATTTTTTGCAATCAATTTAAAATGTTTACATTTAAATCTAAATTGTATAAATTAAGTTAGTTATTACAAATCAACAAAGTAGAAAGTAACGACATAAAACACAATTTTCGTACAATAATTTATTTAGTCATGACTTTTATTGAAGTGAAGTAATAAATTGGATTTAATAAAATGTTGAAAGTTCATAAGATTTATTTTCAGGAAATAGAATTTTTATACGATAAATATTATACAATTTAAATATAGTTATTTAATTTTTACATTTTATGAAAATTCTGAAATAATATTATGACGATTTGAATTTATTATATCTATTTTTTACAATATTATAATTATAATATAGTAAAATATATGGGTTTTTTGAAACAAAGATATACTTAACATAAAATATACCTACTTGAGGCTATAGTATATTATGTACTATACTACATTACTATCCAAGTGATTATACATTTGAAATCCTTACACAGTTACATCTTAATTCGAGTACTTAATAAGTGTAATTATCAACAGTTATGTAATTTGTTATTGATTAATGTAAGAAAATTAGAAATCATACGATGGGCCTAAATTTATCTAAGTCGAAGTTAAAAAGTCACTGACACATTTTAAGTAAACATTTCAATTTTAACAACTCAAAAATCCACTTTTTATTTCTACCATATTTTTCTTGTGATTTAGATAAATTATTTAAAAGAACAATAGTTTATGTTTACATAAAAATATAATATATTCAAATAAAAACAATAGCCTACAGGTATATAAGACTTATCGTAGCGTAAAAATTATTTGGCAAATCTCATTATTTTTATGAACAAGAACGAATACAAAACGTGTAGCAACATTTATTATGTTTTTACTTTTAATAAAACCTAGTAAAAAATGTCTTAATAATTTGTATATTTTTCATTTACTTAACATTTTATTTTATTAAAATTAAATATCATAAATCATAGAAATGATTTTTTTCTTTGTTTTTTTTATTGTATTTCTGTTTGTTTTTTTTTTGGCTATTAATATTTAAAAACAAAATAAAAGATTATTTATACAATTAATTTAATTTAAATTAAGCTTTTAAAATATTTATAATTTATTAACATTTTTACTAAAAATAACTAATTTTTTTATTTTATAAAAAATTATGAATTACCTTATAATATGATTTAAATAAAAGCATACAAAAATGTGAAATAATCATTTTATTTCATATCAATGATTAAATCATTTTTAAAAAATTAAATTAATTAAATAAGAAAACATTCTAATTTAAATTAATTAATCCGTGTTAATCGTTTTGCATAAAAAAAATATGTATATTATATACACATGTAAGCACCTTGTAATAATTTCTTATAAAAAAAATGTATAAATAATAATCATATATTCTATTATAATAGTTAATAACATAAATTAGCTTCTTCAATGGCAAATACGTTTTAATACGTTTTTGAATTTAAAAAAAATTGTGATGCATCTTATTATTATAAACATACGATATACTCGTATTTAATTAAAATATATATTAATTGTCATAGTTAAATATTGGATTACAATTGATAAACGCTTTACACATTAATATTATATAAAATTGTTCAGTGTGTATTATTGTTATTATTAGCTATTGTAATTTTATAAATGAGATAAGATGATTAGTGCCGTCAAAGTGTTTTTGTTGCATTTAATTTTAAGAGATCAATCTTATCAGTTATTATTTTGTTTTAAATATTTTATTATCTTAAACAAAAAGTTAAAATGTCTATCGAGAAAAGCTAGAAATAATATTAATTTACTTATTATCATTGAAAAGGAATTTATTTTCAACTCTTAATATTGTTATTGCAAACTTTAAAAGTTCACAAAGTAAAATAATTACACTAAGCATTTTTAGTAGTACAGTGTGAATGTGCGATTTAGTATAATTAAACATCAATTTACGATTAAAGTTTTAAATCATTAATAATTGCCTTCAATAAATAAATCTTAAGAATAATGCTATAAAAACTTAACTTAATAATATTATAATAGACACTGCATTTTTATTTTTATTAGTTTATTTTTTATTAGGTTAGTTTTAATTTGTTATAATGTTTTCTTTCAGAAAAGAATTGACAGTAATACCATTAACAGTTTTTTTTTTAATTTGAATCGTACATTATATATAGCTATAAAAGCTATGGGAATGTTTTTATTTTCTTCTCAGCACTCAGCGATACTAAAAAAGTGTCTTTAGAATCGTCCAAGCTTACTAAAAGCTCACCCAAGAGTAGATTAATCAGTTTGCTTTATGACTTAACACAAGAAGGATAGGAACATTTTCAACTTCTATCCGTATGTCGATAAAATCTTTTTACGAGCTTTTGGGAAACTCAAGTCTATCTTAAAAGTTTTAAGCTGCATCTCTTGTGGTCTAATTCTATCAACAAAATGATTACATTTAGCATAATATTAATAAAACCAACACATTTTCTACCACTATAAAGTGTTTTTTTTAATCTACTAAAAATTTAAAAATCTAAAAATATTAAGCAGTAGAGTATGATATTTTTTATTAATTATTCGATGCTTTTTTTTTAAACGCTTCATATTTTCAAATGAATAAAATAATATTTTTTTAATATGACAAAATGTACTTGTATTTGTTGGACCGTGGACAAATCTATGTAATATTTTATTGTATTTATCAATTCTCGTGATTATTAATTTTGTTAATGGATTATATGTATCTATTTAATATAATAAATACAATATGTATATATTCTATATGATTATACGAATACAACTTACTCAATTTTAATTATAAGAAATTAAGACACACAATGTAATGATTTTGTAAAAATTAAAAACATTAATATGATTGATTTTTTTTATGTTAGTAAATGCTATTGCAAGTAAAAATAAAAATATCTAAATGCAATACCAAAATCATGACAATATTACAACACTACCTAAATCATTTAATATTATATTTGACACAGTTAGACACGACAATTGACAAATATGTGCACAACCACAGTGTGTAGATGAAATGTATAATAATATTATATATTATTACTTATATTAGGTAGGTACCTTATTTGTAGGAAACGTATATATAGCGCACATACATCATATTCATCTTCTGTGTCAATTTTTAAGCAAGTTTAATGTTAATGCAAAGTGTACGGATGATATATTATAGCCTGTTGTAGTACAGTGTGGTTATGGCATGTTCAATAAGTATACGAATAAGGCGTTTATATATATATAATATGTATGTAGATACATATTATATATGTTGAAAAGACGAGTAATATGATCACATTATATTATATAGGTATCAAACTATAATATTTCATAAAACAATCCATAATAATATTGTATTATAAATCGTTTTTCATCACAAAGTTATCACTGTGAGATCGTTTGGGTTATTAAAAATGCAATCGACTAAAAAAACAAAATATTTTCAACAATAGTGCGTGTAAAAAAATAATAGGTAATTTTTTTAACTTTACAATAATATACTGAAATTATTATTTTATCGGTTATTATTTTTTTTATTTTTTTTTTGAATTCGATTGATTGAGTTATTACAATATTTTTTTTATGTTTTGCAAATATTGTAACGGTCTGCCCTTTAAAATAAAAAAATGACATTAAAAAGGCCACAGAAGGATTTGAACAAATGCAGTATTGCCAGGAGAATAAATTTATCAACGCGATTGTCGCTGTTCACGTGCAACTTTTAATAACAACAACATCTGTTCCGAAGTTTTGCCGTATCGTCCCTCTTTTCGTTCTCCATCACGGCTTAACATTATTCCTTCACCGAAACTGAGAACCGAGAACTGAAAGTTTGTTTTGTGAAAGATATTATATTATTATTATTATTATAAAACATAAGTACTAAAGTTTATCCACGAACCATGCAATGCTCTTTTATTTTCATTGTCATATAATTGGTATTTTTAAGTATTAACTCAATTTAGTTCTTATTATATGGTAGTAAAATAATTAAAATAATAATATACTTCTACTGCGGTTGTTGAGGCTGTTACGACTATATTTTAATTTTAATATAATCACCCAATAAATATGGACTCTCGACAATTAACGACGGTAATGTTTGAAATGATTCAATTATTATCGAGTTGTCTAAAAAAATATGAACAAGGTGTATAAATGCACATTGTAATAAATTTACTGTCATTTGACAGAATATAGGGATTAATATAATAATCGTAGGGTGCACGGATATAATTGAATTAATGGGGACTAACTGTAATATAATTCATGGTCGTTCGGCATTTTGCACATAGTTTTAAATATTGCATCTCAATTGTTATGAATAAAAATAATAAATTAAATTGACTTTGCGATTTAATTTATTTTTTCAATGTCTACGAACAATTTTTTGACTGTGAAATAGATTTAGAAATACGTTCAGAGTGATCATAATGTATAAAATGATAATCAATCCAAACTTTAAAATAATACTGCTAACATTCATATAGTGGTTTATTTTTTTTAGTAAAATTTGTGTATTTAAATATTATTCTATTGCAATTCACAATGATGTCTCTTTTGAATAATCTTATGTCTCAATATACGTTAAGATCCAAACAATTATTTCGAATTCATAGGAGTAATGTGTTGAGGCCAATAAAACATAGAAAAAAAACACGCTATTATTGAAGTCACATGATCACATAAACCAATATATCGTCAGAATTAAAAAAAAAATAAACAAATTATTGAATTTATATTTACTAAAAAATTATAAACCTGGACCTAAATATTTACATGGAGTTAAACGTGATTGTATTTTGTATAAAAAGTCAATAAATATCATAAATTTGTCATGTTTTGTGTAATCGCACATTTACATAATTATTTAAACATATTTTTTGTTGTTACTGCAGAGAAAAAGTACGTTTTCTCACCTTACCTTATAATCATAGTACATTTCGTCAGTATAATATTAGAATGTGTCTTTTTAAAATGTATAACAATGTTAATAGAATATAATGGGACAATTAGATAGTAATGTATGAATACAAATTACAAATACGAATAATACAATCCGATAATTTGTCTCGTTGTTTACATTAATCTCACCATATAGTTTGTTTGGAGTTTTTAGAAAGAAATAAGTTACTGTTATCATTTTTTTATTTTATAATAATTAGTAATTACTTTGACCAAAGTGGGAAACAGTAAAACAACTATAAAAATGTTTATAAAAATATAAGCGTAGGATGGTTTAAATTACACGATTACATTAACGAGAAAAAACTTTTCGATTATTTTATTGCATCGAAATAAAATAAAATGTTTTAATTTAAATTATTTATTATGCAACTATAGACAAATATTTATTATTAGCATGTTTTTTTCAGAAGAGTATTTAAGAATTAATGTTTGAAATGCGATTGTTACGTAATTTAGTATAATAGGAAATTATCTACCGTGAAAAATGGCACATTGGATAATGACTAATATAATAAAAATAACATTATAAAAATAAAACTGCTATAATTCTCAAGCTTACTTACAACGGGACGCCAACGAAAATAGTTTACATATTTAGTAATACACAATATTTTATTGTAAATATAATAATTCAAAAAATGTTATTTTAATATTTTTAATCAATAATCTATAGTATAATTTTATATCCAGTACACACATTTTTTACTGTAGACTTTAAAATTAAATAATTCAATAGTATGGAGTTTAGACATTTTTATCGTACCTAATGATTTTTTTTCACAAAATAATAACAACATTTTGTATTTTTGTGCAATACTTAATGATAAAAACTAAAGAAAAATATACATTTTTGTGAAATTTCCGTCAAGAAAATATCATATATTATTAAACTACAGCTATGGTTAAACAATTATTATATGTTTATAATAATATTACGTGTGGATATAAATTAGTTTGACATGTAAAATTTAAATTAATTGATTCATTATTTTACGTTTTTATCACCTTACATCTGAGATACTTTTCTTATAAATGTTTTTTATTTATTCTAAAAATTTGCTGAAAAATACGAGAAAGAATAATAATTTTATGTATGTATGTATGTATGTTTGTATGTTTAGATGAGTATAATGCGTAATGCATTATCTACGCGCCATACGTTGACAATTTATGAATATCTTGGAACATGAGGATGAAACATTTTGAAGAATCCTTGTGCTACAATTGAGTAAAAAGGTATATCATGTTAACTCCGGGGTTTATGTTCTAAAAATTACAGTATAATATTATATGTAAAGTACATATAATGTGTTCAAACTTCTAATATTTCGTTGAGCTTTTATTGTGTTAACTGAAAATTATATTTTACTATATCTTATCTATAAGGTTTCAAGATAAGAGTATACTTTATATACGGTTTACGTTTATTATAATTTAGATAGTATAACATATGAATTAGGTCTGTGTAACATTATAGAGATTAACCTAAAAAGTGAAAATACCCAAAAAGTTCCTTACTATAATTTATTTTTATTATTATAATTTATTTTAGAGATTTCATTAAGCTTAAAGTCAGTTATTATTTTCTTAAACAGTTTTACAATTAGCTTTTGTTTTAACCTAACTAAACTCTTTTTTTATTTTTGATATTTTATACTATTTTATTAGTAACTACTAAAATATAAGAATAATTATCATAGTTTTATTGATCTGGTTTTTGATTAAAATGTTTTTCAATAATGTGACAATCATAAAACCATAATGTTATTTCGATGTAATATTGTTTATGGGTAACTTATTTCTGTTCGATAATAAAACTTACTATTAGATTATATTGACTGCTATAAATATGTCTAGGTATAGAGCTTATTAAATTAAATTCAAAGTAAAATAAATATTGTACTATTCAAACGGTAAATTCTCAACGGTCCGATATTACGATTCAATATAAACTATGAACATGACAAAACTGGTCATAATAATAATAATTGTAGTCTAACTTGTATCTTTGAATTCTACAACAACAATCTAAATAACCACCTATGTTGATTTAGTATGCCTAAATAGATTTTAACGGTAGTAAATATTATCTTCTTAGAGTGTATGTTATTATTACGAATATTTAATGTTTCCGCGATTACTTAAACGATCTAAAAAACTTTTTGTTTTTTAATTAAAATTGATAGAAAATGGACAAAAATATACTTAGGACGTAAAAAACAATGAGTTTTTGAACGTTTCAAGTAGGTATTTAATAATGACATGGAAATGGAAAAACCTCAAAAATAAAAGTTGCATATTACTTGATCAAGAATTACTTACTTTACAGTATTTACAGTGATAATGTTTATATAATGTATACTATATAGCATGTAACATGTGCAACAGCAGTGAACGGCAATGTGTTCAACTTTGAATGTAGTATTATAACTAAGGGACCGTCTTTATTTTGTCACGGGTAAGGAATGTGAGATGATACGCCGAGATTGAATCGATTTTTAAATTAGACGAATGCAGTTTCAATGAAACCGTGAGCTCAATGGTATTAAGTGTCAAAAAAAAGAAACATTCTGGAAATTCGGTGAGCTAAGTTATATAGTCAAACTATATAAACTAATAATTTATTGTGTACGTCCAAATAATTAATGTAAATAATATGTAGAAATTAAAATGTAATTTTTTGAAATTAAATAATATACTTTAATTAGATGTTAATATATATATATCATTTCTTTTTTTACAATAAATAGAAAATGAGATAAAAACTTTATGCAAAACAAACATTTCCGCTCGCGTTGGGTTTCGGGTTTTGGAGAATTATTATTCTCTTTGTAATGTGAATTACGGCTGTGGTTACAATTCTTTACACAACAACAAATTGTATTATAAATTTACAAACATCGCTGTAATTATTTGGGTGATCAACTCGATGCGCTTAACTAGTACCTATAATGCTTAACATAGTTTTAAAGAATTAATGTAAATTTCGTATTTTGGCTTATAATTTAATTATTGTTATTTAATATCAGCTTTGATTATTCAGTAGAGTAAAATGTTTTTAAAATATCGTAATATTTTATTATGAACGTAATAAAAACAATAATGAGACACAATGAGCATGAATGATATAATTTTAATTGGATTTTACGTATTTAAAAAATATAAATATTAAGTAAAAGTGGTATTTGTATATGATTTAATATATTATTTATTTATTATATTATATGAATCTAGTCCTAATTATATACATGATAAAATCACTAAAAGTTGTTGTTGAAATACATGTTAATATAAAAAGGAAAAAATATAAGATGCAATGGTCTACGTTTATAAATATAGAGCTGATACAATATTATACTAGAATTTATACATGACAAATAAAATAACGAAAATTACTAAATGAAATAAGAAATATTAGAGTTCCTGCACATATTTTATGTATACTTACCCTTTATATATATATTTATTAATATAACATTTAATTCGTTTACAATTAAATCGAATCGAATAAGTAAATAGATACAAATTGATAATTTAAATAAGTACATATATTAATACGATAGATCTCAAACTTAAATTGAACTTTCACATAATCATTGACATGGAGTATTATTATGAGGAAACTTTAAGTGATTATAAAAAGTCTGTATTTTCAATAAAATAATATTTCAATATATTATACTTGTAGAATAGGTAACTATAATTGAACAACAATTTTTGTTATATTTTATTCATTTTATTAATTATTAATTATTTGTTTTTTTTTTAAATACATCATGAAATTAAGTATATTTTAATGCATAATAGCTGTTTTTTGTATATTTTATTAGCCACGAATAAGTTGGACAATATGTAAAAAAAGAAAATAATTTTATATTTTTAGGAAATTTGGATATGGAAAATTAATAGTAAATAATATTATTTTAAAATACAATTGTAATAAGTCTATAAAATATAAATAATTTGAATACACATTTTAACAACATTTTTCAAACACCCATAGAATTATAAATTCAATTTTAGCTTTGGGTAATATTCTGAATACATTCATCGCTCTGCTCTGAATCTGAAATAAAAATATAATACGTAAATATAAATAAATAAACAAATAAAAAGTATATAAAAATTAATAATTAATAACTATAAACACAAAATAGAATAATTTTATTCTTATCAATTTAAGTTAATCACACTAATGGACAATATTAATAAGCTATTAAGACGAAATCGAATTGTTTTTTTTTTCAGTTTTTCTTTATGTAAATATCGAGTCATCAAGACTTGTACATCTATTGATACGGCATAAATATACGACCGCGGCGATAAATCACCAGGCAAACCGAACTCCGTAATACACAAATGTTGAATTTTGTCGTCGCACACGGTCGTATTGAATGACACTGTCGATGAATCGGATTCGCATTCGTCTTTATCAATAAATAGTCAATGCGTTACACTTACATTATTGTGTTTTAAGCATTATAGCGAGCACAACATACACGACTGTACTTAAACGCCGCACATTTAAATACAAAATATTTTCTGACTATTATATACATTTATTGGGTTTGAGGTGTTGGGGAGCGTAAATGTATTGGACGGGAAACAAAGCACTATACACGGTTACATTATTATCGTAATAATAGTCGTGACGCGTACTTCGAAATAACAAAATGTTAATATACCAACCAAACTCGTACGCGGATGTCATTCTCGTACACGCGCATTACACCGTCTTAACCAGTTCCGAAAGCGTCCGTTTAGCAAAATATTACGTTTGGAAAATTTCAAAAAGGTCTAGCACTTTTGAAGCTTAACCGTTTCGTATAATAACTACATGGTCGTTTCGGTACAGGTCGGGATCGACGTGACTTCTGAGTATACGTAAAAACCGTTTCGTATTTTCTTCGCCCTCTCGCGCGATATATTTTCTCCGAGCCGCGGACGGCGGACGGACACGCGCGCGACATACAGAACGGCTTGAACCGCGGTTTAGACGACGTCGTCGTCGGCGGCGGTGGCGGCGGCTTAACGTACACACACGGGGGCGTTCGTGGCGTACCGCCGGGGTTCGGTCGCGGCCGTCATCGCCCGTCACCACCGAGCCGAACGGGACAAGCTCGTCGTCGACGACGCCTAAGTCCAGCCAGTTTGCGCGCTCGCATACCGCCGTCTTGGACGTACACCGGTCGGTCCTCGTGTATCGAGTTTACAACGCCGCCGCGACGTGTATTCGGTCTAATTTTTTTTTTTTTTTTTTTATCGATGCCGTTCGAAAAACCAAATTAATTTTTCGTTACCCGATCATTCCACCGAAATCCATGCCGGAAGTGTTTCGTATACACCACGTGTACAGTGACATGCATTTTCGATGAATTCAAAATATATATAATACATAATATTATATATATATATATTGTTTTTAAAATTATTTTTCGTGCCTCTCTATTCCCACCTGACCATCCTCAACACGACGTTGTTTTTCATTCGATTATTGAAAAAAAAAAAAACATAACAACAAAGTTTCCTAAAATGTTTGCCCGGAATTATTATCCACATAGACACACGTGCCTCGGCTGCGACTGTCGTATCGTCACCACTAGGTAAATCTTAGCGATAATCACACAATTAATACCTAAAAAACTCTACTATAGACCAAGAATGATTTATAGTACTTATTATATTACATTATGTAGGCCGTCATCCCCCGAAATAGTGTGACGTTTTTACGACGTAATAATATCTCGTTAGAACACGTTTATAAATAACGGGTTAGAATTTTTTGCACGGTATAACATCGTATTATCAGATGATAATTGGTTTCTAAGTACGGTAATTCGTTTTTTATTTCATCCCTTTTTCACTAAACATTAATCTTTTAAAATCTGTACCAATTACGTCTTCTAAAATATACATAGCTTTAAATAATTATAATAAAAAAAAAAAATCATCGAGGTCGAAGTGTAACGATAATAAAGTAGTTAGGGGAGAGTATCCACCTAAATACCTTATGCATTTTATATAAACCTGTGTACGTTACGTTTCATAAAATTAATTTTGGAGTTTTTTTTTTTTAATGGTTCTTAAAATTTGTGTATGGCATGGCCTTAAAGTATTTATAATTTGTTTGTTTATATTATATTTGTTTTTTTTTTTTTAATAAA
Source organism: Rhopalosiphum padi (assembly GCF_020882245.1). NCBI lineage: Eukaryota > Metazoa > Arthropoda > Insecta > Hemiptera > Aphididae > Rhopalosiphum > Rhopalosiphum padi. The sequence goes on along the minus strand of NC_083598.1, from coordinate 12,560,384 downwards.
TATTAATAACATTTAGGTGCTTCTAGGAATTTAAATTACATTTTAATATTCAACTAAGACGGATTTAAAATAATTGAAACACACATAAAATATTTACGTTATGGTAGATTTTAATAACTTACATTATTATCTTTTCAACAGTGGCATTAATAGTATTTAAAAAAAAAACTCAGGTTTTCTTGAATATGTTTTTAGTGCACTATTCAATTTTTAAATTATAAATAATCAAAAAAATCAAAAAATATTGAAACGAAATATGATATAATTTTAAAAAGTTCTCAATACTATTAAAATTAAAGTCAGCATATTATATTTATTCTTTGTTAATGGCTGGTAACGTTGAACCTTAGATTTATATCTATGTAAAATACTACTTTATAGTTTTTGTTCAATAAGACTTCTGTTTAGAAAAACTTTATAATATCTGGAATTATTCTATACTATTCTCTAATGAATGCATACAAATAAAAGTATTTGAATACCTCTTTACCGCATTGTTACATGAACACTTTTTTTAATATATTATGGTAAATTGTTCGAATAACTACTAAAAAAAATTGTTTGTATTTTTGATTAACATTAAATTGATTTATAATAATTTAAAATTATCTATTACAAAAATTGAAGAATATTTATGTTAATTTATAATTTTGTCTAACAAAAGTGGTAGATTAAATATAAACATTTTTATAAACCAGGATTCCATTTTGAGTTATACCAATGGTTGTTTTAGGTTAATTATTTTTAGATAATTAATTAAATTAGATTCCATATTACATTTTGTATCTATTAAGAACTCGGAAAAACATTACTTATAATCACAAGTCTGCTATACACGTTTTATAGTAATTGTTTTAAATTTTTAACAAATATGATATTATCATTCATAACGTTTCAATATTAGACATTTTTTGGGGTTTTTTCAACGATGTTTACTGAAGCTGAAGAGGTTTCACCGAATACGTACCTTAGTACCTACCATTGTTAAATGATGATAATTTGTATTTCATACAGAACCTTTAAATTATGTACAGAGAAAGAAAGAGTTGTTGAAATATACCTGGTTTATTCGTATAATACTCCCAAGAGATTATTACATCCTAGTTATATCAAAATAAAAACCCTTTTGGTTTTAATGTATTTTAAAAGTTTCACGTTTTCTACAGAGACTTGAGCCTAATATTCTTTTAATATTTTAAAATTTTAAATGTACCAGTGAAGTTGAGTTCATTATCAAAAGGTATTCTTCAACGCAGGAAACGTTCGAATGTTTAACATTCCTTCTTCGTTAATTATTACGTAACTAATTTACTGAAATATTAAATAGTTTATTTATTAGTGCTACAATAAAATTTAAAATGTTCATATAAAGTTCCATGACTCTTTTTCAAATTATAGGTACCTATTCTACTATGGGGAAAGCAAAGTTTCACTTATTAATTTCAAATGATACTCTTAATAAATATAATAATAATATTTATTGAAAACATGTACGACCATTGTGAACAAAGTAACAAAAAAATAATAATAAACCGTGCTCATTTTGTGTATTATTTATTTGAAACTATCACTACAACCATCACATGCCTCATTATGAATTAAATATAAACCATCGAAATTATTCTATTGGTCAATAAACACACATTTGTATAAATTATTAACATCTCACAGTAATATAGCATGTTTGGGAAATTGGCAGAGTGGAAATTGATTGTAGACGTGATACCATTGTATTAGGTTTTTTTAATATAGAAAATACACGTTCAATGTTGCGATGTATCGAAGCCACCAATTTATGGATATTTTCTTTCCCAAAAACCTTCTGTAATGTATATTTAGCTTCTTATACTGGACCCTATTATCTATAAAACCATAAAACCTACGCCAGAAAAAAAAGTAAAATAAATATTTCTCTATTATTTTTTTACAATCATATAGATTATTGGCACGTTTTCTAGTACGGAAAATCCTGGTTTTGTGTCAAACGAGTGAGGGTAAACCTAATCCATTGAAACTATCTTAAGTATATATATATATATATATATATATATATATATATTTAAAATATTATTACTGACAAAAATATGCAAGTACTTTTTTCATACATATATTCAAACTTAAGAATTTTTAAATTTAAAAATGTTCATAAGTATATTTAAGGACCATATTTTAAAATTCTTCGTTTTGTTTGTAATTTATATTTCAAATCAATCCAAACTGCTTTTGTTCAAAGGATATCCATCCTTTTTTACTATAAACTATTAACGAAATGTCTTGTATTTATATAAACAATTTAAACTAAAAAGAGTGATTTTAAATTTAAAAAAAAATCTCTTTTGTCTATAAATGAAATTGAAATTTAAAAACTTAGGTAATTTTAAAATGTGATATTTAAGTAAATATAGGTACCTAATTTTGAATAAATAAATTATTAAATTATAATGGGTAAGGTTGCTTGATAAATTACTATATATACAGAGAGAATATATATCACACGTCGAACCCGTATAATATAGATAATACAACGAAACTGCATCTGGAAAGGTCTCTTCTTCGGGTGGTTGAAATACCAGTCGAATAAAGTTCTTACGGTTTTATAGGGTTTGATTCAAAAGTGAAGTGTACAAAGTTTCGGTGAATATGTATATTCGAAAGAAAGGATCGAATATGTGGGATTGGCGATCTTGAGAAGAATCGGGTTTTCCATATTCGCGGCCAAAATATGATGTTTGGGAGCAAAAAGAAAGGTGAGTAATCGTTGATATACTTGTTATGAACGCAATTTATTTTTCCTAAACAATAATACCTTACGGAAGGTACACGTTGATCACGTCGAGAAAGAATTTTTCGGTGATGAATTTTTGTTACGTTTTTGTAATAAGTAGTGGATTTGACATTGTCATACCAATATTACGCTGTTGTGACCAAGGACCGGTGTTTTAATAGACACATGTCACAACCAATTTTTTAGATATCGATACTAATATTGGAAAATAAAATCAAACTGAAGTTTATTCATTATACCTAGTATATTATATAATATAAATTGATACATCAATTTGGTAAATAAAAACAGCTCGAATATTATATTAATATGATTATATATTTAATAATATCATCGTTATGTGTAAGAATTGCGTTTGATTTTTAGATATATTATGACGTTTGAATATTTACGAAACGTATTACCATCGTGCTGATTTTTACATTATAAAATTTTAACTTGCAGAATGTATTAAATTTCATCATTTATAAGTTATACCAATGCAACGGTACATTCACATTTAATCAAAACTTACAGGGTAATTTCATAAATTACAAATTATGTAAATATAAAATACCTATTATGATATTATAGTCACATATATATATTTCTATACTTTCTAGTATATCTTACAATAATTTAATTTAATTATATTAATTATGCTTAAAGTTCTACGTGTGGTGTTTGAATTATTGGACAGGTATATTTGTCGTAATAAATTAAAAGCAAAATCACATTTCCTCACGTTTCACGATAGCATCTATGTTTAATAAACTCAACTTTGTAATCATCTTCATCTGCTTATTCCACGTTAATAGAAGGGTCAACCATTATAACAGTTTGAGTTTGTGCATGAATAAATTATATATTATTATATATAATACCCTGGTGAAATGTCAACCTAACGTTTCATTAATTTAAAAAAAAATTAATCACATTGCAGATACGATATAAGCAGAATTCTTTTATTTCTATATATTTTAAGACCGTATCAATTTAATTTTCCGATTATACGTATGTATATTTTTTACGGTCATTCTATGCTTCATTTGCGCTTAATTCGTTTATGATGTAAATGTCGTTTCTACGTTTTCTATGCCATTTAGTAATTTTAGATTTATTACGTGTCAAGGAGCCCCATCAAAAATACAGAGTGAAGTGTTTTTAAAAGCCTGTATTCAAAGATTAACACGATTTGAGATATGAACGCGTTCAACAAAAATTGCCTTCTAAAGGTTTTTGTTTTTTTTGGTATAACTATAACTTTGAGAATAGGGTTCATAACGTATTCTACTTTATTTTTAGTTGTAGAAAATATTATTCTTCTGTAAAGCGTTCTCGGAGATGGTAATATTATTTTCCAAAGAAACAATTTTTTTCTTGACACATAAAAGAGCGATCAAAATATGTAGTTTTGTCTGAATAGATTCTTTCTTACTGATTCAATAATGTAATTTTGGTTGTATTTTTTTTTTTTCATATAACAATCATCTGTATCCTAATATTATATTAAGCTAAAACTTTGCCTCTCCATTATTTGGCAACTTATAATAGAGTTTTAGTACAAATATTCTCTATTCTGTGACATTCAAAAGCACAAGCTGAGTTTTTCTATGTGTAGGTGACATTATTAGATCCACTAAATCTAACGTTATACGGAAATGGCAAGATTCATATGAATTTAACAAACTATAGCTATCGCACTACGGAACGTTTCTTTGTTACGAATTGAGTACGTTTACATTATATTGACGTATTTATATACCATTCTTGACGGTTGAAAAAATATGTCAATTATGTATTCTTCCTCGACGAATTGGTTATATATATACGCCCTCTTCAATATCATTGCAATGTTTTTTATGTAGATAATAGGATAATAACTGTTTGATGACATGTCCTAAAAGGTATAATATATTTCATCCATAGTAAACTCTGATTTTTGCATTGTATGTCTCATGTATTTTAGATATTCATTCCATTTTTTTTTTTTGTTCTTATTCAGTTAATATAATAGACTAAGGACTAAAACTGATTATAGACTTGTTGATCTAAATTTTATTTTGACGACAGAGTAGATGTACCTTTTTGCATTAAAATTAAATCTAATATTAATAGATACAAAGCTTGATTTAAACGACTCGCAGCTATCTGTTTTTATTTATATTTTATATAAATATTTTTGTTTTTGTATTCAATTATTTTTTCTTATACTTAATATTATTACTTCAATAAGTTGATTTATAACAAATTATTACAATTATGAAAATAATAAAAGTAAATAAATGTATATTGTTTATTGTATAGTTATTTTGTATGTTTTATTAGTACCGCTCACAAAAAGAATTAGCCTAAACTCTAATTTAAGGAGGGGAATGAGATTTTAGTAAATTTACAAGGGGGCGTAAAAAGAAAAAGGTTGGGAACCACTGATCTAATATATATATGTACATTGAACACAGATGCAGATATGCAACACAAATTTATCAAATACACATAAGATAAATAATAAATGATTTAAAATCACACAAATATGTATGCAGATATTATATATGTACAAGAAAACTGCGATGAGAATAAAAATTGAATTATTTTTTAAGTGAATTATTAAAATTTTTATTTCATACCTATTTATTTGTATAGTTAATTTCTCATAATACTGTCATCAGGTCTATTAATAATAATAAAAAAAATAATAATAAGTCAATATATAAAGACTGTCATTGGCAGCGTGGAGCACAAACTTTGTCTTGAAAAAAATATATTTTAGCATAATATTAGTATAATATAGATATTTTAATTTTTAAATTCTGTAGAATAGTTAAAGAAAAAGTACTGAACACTAAGTTATACGCATACATTCTTTAATAATTAAAAATCTTAAAATATACACAAAATATGAAAATTAAATTTTTAGATTCATTATATTACATAATATTATAGATATATAAAAAACGGGAATTTTGTTTGATATATTAGATCTATTTATGTATAAATAATAATAATATTTGTTATTATTATTTATAATAAGCTAATATCCATTTTATTATTTAAATAATACATAGATAATAATAATGATACAATAATACCTACCTATACTTATAACAAAAAAACAGTTAGTTTGAGATATTATTAACTTGTCCAAATTACGAGTAGTATTCCACAATCTTCATTTTAACCTTCAAAGATAACTTTAACTATTAAAATAATTTATTTAGATATTTTAGTAGTATTTCATACATCACGAAACTGGGTTTTATTAATTTGTATGTTTTTTTTAGTTTACATTATTGTCTACAAACATACTATACATTATTACTTCAAGGTCTTAAGACAACAGTATTTTCCTATAGCTATGTGAAACATTATATTCTTGATAACTTGTAAAAGTAAGTTGAAAGTTTAATATGTTATCTACTTTCATTCATAATATTATAGTTTATATTGTATAATCTTAAAATGTTGTTGACGCACTAATATTTTACGAAATATACATATATTTTTTTAAACATTATACTTAAGACTTAACACGCCAAGTAATATCCTGTGCTCATGGTAATGCAATATTAGTTATAATACGTATTAATATATTTGGGCCCACAATTACTTTTATTTAACAATATGTCGTATTTTTAAGTACATATCGTTGAAACAGTTATTTGTAATAGTAATTGAAATCACAAGGTACATTTATGAAGCAAAATGTTATAGTTTTAATTTTTTATATCTACTGATATTATTTATAACGTTATTATCGTTAAAATACTTTACCTGTAACATCCCAAGTCTGCAAGTGCCCAAACACAAATGTCTGAATATAACCAACTGGTTTTTATATTGTAAACATAAATCAATTAGGTAATCAGCGAGTATTTTAACATCCATTGTAAATATTTCAACTGAAAAATCTAAGAAAAATATCGTATTTATTGATGGTGATTTCCAATATTTATTAGTAATATTATCACTCACGCGTTTGTATAATTTCTACCTCGTTGCTTAACTGTAGATATTATGTTATTTCAGTGATAGATTCACAATAGTTTCTAAATATAATATTCATTAGTTTATATTATATTTCTTTATATCTATATTTATTTTTAGTTACTTATTAGACTATCTATAATAGTAAGTAATAATGTATAGCACAATACTGAACTCGCGACAATATGTAAAACTATATTATCTCGTATCGTAATATATAGAAAAATAGAAATATTTTTTAAAGTAACTTTATTATATCTCTAGAAAAAAGTGTACATCTAGAAATATGACGAATAAATAAGTAAAGTTGCTCTTTTGTGGTGAAATAGTAGTGGTATAAGGAAATGTTTTGAAAACGATTTATGACGTACACTAGCAGACACGGACAAGTGTTTGGAAAAAATATCTTTTGAAGGAACGAATTATATTAAGAAAAACACGAAGGAGAAAAAGTAAAGCTTTGCCAAAATATTTTCATTTGTATACCCACTTATATGTTTAAGGCCCTAGGTTATATTTTTAAATATGAAAAAGACATATTTATAAATTGTAATTTGAAGTATTTTTTTTTTAATTTCTCCCAAATGTAGCAAGTTTAGGTTACCTATTAAAATAAATTAAAATAAAATTCCAAGATGTTCAACTAGTTTTCGAGTATTAATAAATAAAATATCTACTTTTAGTTTAGACATGTACAATTAATATAATAATATTATGATAAATCCAGTAATAATTAATAAATTATTATAAATCCTATGCCTATATTTTGTGCTCATAATTGTTTTTTAAATAGTACATGTCAAATCACGAATGTCGATATTTTGATTTTTTTCTTTTACTCTGTAAAAATATAATTGATTTTTTCTCCATTATCAACTATGTAAGTGAGAAAAGTTTTGTAACGTTATTCAAAAAACTTTTTAATCTTTTTCTAATTAAAAAAAGTGCATCTATTATCGAATTTTTGTCTAATCCTTGTCTGCTTTATTTATTCTCTCTTCTTATTATTAATCTGCACAATATTTCTTCTCAATTTTTTTCTTTCGATTTAAACTATTATTTATTTTCAGTATTTTTTTTTTTTTTTAAACACTGGTGTAAACAATGTTTATTCAGTCAACTATATTACACGCATCGATTATTTTGTTGTTTTCGATAATTTAAACTTTATACATTAAATTATGTTAATATAATTCCACAACTATTATTATGTTTTTTACTTAGTGCTTGAGTACGTACTCTGTGGTTTTTGAATACATTATTATTTCGCTACGATAGTCCGACCCACTTACACAATTTGCAAGGATGATATTGAAGTGGTACGATAAAAAGATAAAAAAAGGGCATTCCATTTAGCCGTTGGGGAATGTATGAATAAGGAAAAACCGTTTGGGGCATCAACAATGTCCCAAGGTAATGTGTGTTCAGAAATGTACACTTTAACCGATATTATGCGGCTAGATAGGCACACTACTAGTAAAATGTATACGATTGATGTGGCCCAACGGTAACGGCTTAACATAAAGTGAAATTTAGCATTTGAAATGTATAAAGTTAACATACGAATGGTTATATCCAACAGATAAAATGGGTATACGATGAATGTTTGAGTAAACCTTTTATATTACAATAATTGAATTACCAACATTTTGAGTACCTATATTGATGTATACATATTATAAAACATACCTCCATAAATTATTTATGTAACATATAAGTAGTTGGTAAATTTACTTAAGAAAAAAAAATCTAAATAAATTGTGGGTTTAAATAATTTAAAACATACGTTTAACATTTTATATTTTTTATAAATACATAAAAATAAGTAATCATAATTTAATTTGATATGAAATCGATTGTATTGTAAGCAATATGATTAGATGTTATATTAGACCTACAAAATATAAATTATTATCCTCAATAAGGGTTTAAATCACTCAAAGTCTTAAAATAAACAATTCTAATGTATCATTTTTTATTTATTATTATGATAAAGGAGAGAAAAGTAATACAATAATAAAAGCAATATTCATAAATTTTAAAAAATATGTTTTATATTTTTTCAAAAAGTCAGAAAACCTGAAAAAATAATAGCCCGACTCTGAATCGTTTTTAGATTGCAATAATAAATCACTTTGAAATTAAACTTTATAACATGCATATTGTATCTCTATATACACATTATTTGAGTGGTCTATTCATAACTACTGCAGTCCAATATGTAACAAATGTTCATACATTTTTTCTTCTATAATATTTTTAAGTAAAATGGTTTAAAAATATGTATAATATTTCAAATAACGTACGATAAAATAGTACAACAAATATATTTTCTCGAAACGTCAAACATGCGCTATTTAATACCCGTTGTTATACTGATACGTATGATGGGGACGTAATATAGGCATTAACGAGTTCGGACAAAGGGTGACATGATATTGTCAACAGTACAGTATATATTATACACTACACTTCCGTTTTACTGGTGATACCGGTCGTTTCTGGTCGTAGACTTCCGGACTGTCAAGAGGATTGACGACGAATAAAACTTTACGCATATTAGGTGCGTACGTGTCGGAGATACGATGACACGTGTTTGGATTCGTGATTCGATGAATTGGAAATCGCAGTATTTGAGGTTAAACGAAAACGTCTTATATATATATTATAAAGGAAAAGAAAAAAATACATTAAATTTCCATACCCACCGAGGTATATTATACGCGCGGCGTTTGCGGGTACCGGAAATAGAAAACGACGGATGAATAATTCGCCGACGAACCGCGTTCCGCCGAAATAAGAATTGCTTAGGGTTGTTAGAAAGGTGTTATACCAATGGTTATTACCAGGGTGATGTACTCGTATAAACGGTTATTATGTACATGGGTACTTGAAATAAATAACAATAATATTCTATAGAAATACCTAAACAATTTTGTACAAGAAATGTCTGAAAAAAGAAACACTCGACGTTAGGGTGGTGGCGATAGCCCACACGATTTAATTCATCTCAAATCTTTGCTCTTTACAATTTGACGCAATATTATAATATATTTTGTTGGTAAATATGAGAATGTCATTTTATTACTATACGTTGGAATCTATTTCGCACGTTTCCGTTTGGTAATCGCTAATAAAAGTCCGGAATACATTTTTATCAAGATTTAAACTTTTGCTATGGTTTTCGTTTTATGCAGTTAATTTATAAGGGCAAATATAAAATATCTATGTGCACGACTTACACAAATTTCTGTTTCACTTAAGTGTCAAATCGTGAGCTACGGAACTATAATATACAATTTTTATTATCATTAAGTATAATTTATTTGAAGCTATGAGTATTTTATAAAATTACATGTAGCCATTAAGGCGTATAAAATATTGTAGGATATGATTGAAATCGTGTTTTCTTTAAATTGGAGTGTTCAGCGTTCATTTAATATTTTAAAGTAATGGGAGTAATGCGAATACTAACACGCCCCGACCAATTTAAATTAGTATAATTTGCTGGTATATCGTCGCTTTATGTATGAGGATCTACTTGGATGCATTTATATTAGTTTCGTAATATTTGTTTTGTATTTAAGTCTTAGTGCGGTGCGGTGATATTATATTAAAAGTTCCGAGAGAAAGATGAGTTAATTACTCATTTTGGTTATTCTGTAGTGATATTATGTGCTTCGTGAATATCACATATTTTATACTTCTGCCGAGGGCTATTATTTTTTTATACCAACGACGAAAAGTAACTCGTTGAAATTTAAAGGATTAAGTTTTTCGTTTTAAAACGACTTTATTGTGGTTGGCTATTAAAAAAGAAATAACGTAACTAAGCGCCGTTATCAATTCGTTAATATTTCGTAGCAAACATATTATTTTACACATTCGTGAGACTTTTGTTGTAGGATGATGCAGCCGCGAGGGGCTGGGCTGTGGCTGTAATAGCTAGTAACTTTATAATATTATTATAATGTATGTTTTCGGCGAGCTGTGCGTTTTATGGTTTTCATTAATATTCCGGAACAATAAAATCTACATAACTGACATTGTAAACGTTCTGTAATTTTAAACATTTCCAGTCACAGCTTGTTTACTAGAGTGTACAGTAATCGTACTCGGTACGTTACACTAGTGCGCAAAACCGATCAAACGATGGATGTATATTATTATACTACGTGGATACGAGTAAAACAATATAAATATTATTATTCCGCACGGAGACACGATGATGATGATTTGTCATCTCTCTCTCTCTCTCTCTCATTCTCTCCCAATAAATTTATTTACCTCGTTGCGTTGAAACACATCGCGGTCGAGTTATATCATAACGATTTGGGGATTTTAAATGGTTGACCTATTACACCGGAGGGTTAGACATTCGCCTTACTTTCAATTTTACGGTTGGTAAGATTAACGTATAATAATAATAACAACAAAAACAACAACAACAACGGTATACAACACGACCCTTAGGACGTATCGTATAATGTACTGACAGATGTGCGCATGAATTACCTATTATATCCCTAAAATGCTTTGTATTTTTCATCTCATTGCACTTTTATATATTCTTTCGTACTTGCAATATTTACTCCTCTTCTTCCGCGAGCGGGTGTATATGTATACGTGCCGTGTATATAATAGCAAGCGATCATAACATTTTAACGAGTTGTTTACATTTCGCGCAGAAAATTATTATAGAAAACCGTTTAGAGAAACGTCGATGTTTACCGACCCCCACCGATTAGAAATTTATATTTATCGTTTTTATAATCTACAATACTATCTGCGGCAAATTTTATCGACCGTGACGTACATATCTTTTAAACAACCAAGTATATGCACACACACACACACACACACAAATACACACATGCATAAATATGCTATTATATGTTTCGTTTCACATTATGCATTTTCCATTATTCTGCCATCATGAGTAGAAAAATCCAAAGACTGCGTCCACCATTAACATTTTTATCATAATATTATAAAATTATCCATTAAGAGTTTATTGTTATTTTTTAATGTATTTATTTGGAGCGTAGTTTGATTGGCAGTAAAGTTTGTATGTAATATTGAACAAAACATAATAATATGAAAACCTGATAGGAAGAAAAATTATTTTGGATTTGTCTTCTAGATTGGCATATTATATGTAAAACATACGAATATGTTATATTATATTATTTTGTTAATTTATTATACAATTTGTTATGTTGTAAATTTGTATTATTATATTTCATACATTATTTAAAAATAGAGTGCACGTGTATGTAGTGGTCAGAGATAAAAACTGTAAAACGATTCATAGATGGAAGAATTGTTAGGATAAAATCTGTAGGAAAGTCTCAAACAAGATGGAAGGACGTAATACAATTTTTTTTATTGATAATTCATTAAAATATATTTATTAGAGAATGTGCATAATAGAGACCGATGGAATGAAATAGTAGTGGCAGTTATGGATCTAAAATATCTATTAAGCTGTTAAGAATAAGATTACTATATTTCTATAGTGTTATTTGTTTGGTTTAAACAATTTAGAAATATTGATGTATTTTTGTGAACGCAGTTATGATCATCTGCAGTACAAGCATTGTTTGAAGTCAAAAAACATAAATTATATTCGTTTCGTGTGCAGAATTTTCATAAATATAAAAGTACTTAAAAAGTTACACATACTATGCGTGTCAGAAAGTGTTTAGAATATTGATAGTTTGTAATAGTCTATATATATTTGAAGAAACATTTGTGAATAATAACGAGAATATAAAAACTAAAAAGTATGTAAAAATAGTATTCTAGCATCGACCAAATAAAATAATGTAAATTATTGTATTCATCCCGATCCGGTATCCAAAATACAAGTTATATTGTCCCAAAGACTACTTGTTTTATAATCACCGGTAAGATGAGTTTTTTGAAAAAAAAATGAAAGTCCATAATTCTATTGGGTTTATAATTATTACTTGTATTTCATTAATATTGAAATATTTTTAATATAAATTTATTGTAAAAGCATTTAAACGTAGGTAATACTGATCGAGTTGAATTAGATATTGAATATTAAAATGTAATGAAGGTCACAACACTGCAACAGACATGTTGAATACAAGTAGTAGCAGAGAATTTTATTTGTAATATTAACTGAAAATTACTTTCCAAAAAGTTGGACATTTGGGAGCAATTGGTTTGGTCGCGCCCCGCTATGAAAGAAAAAAAAACTGTCAGATGAATAAAATAAATCTTAATCTTGAAAGGAGTAGCGGCCTTTAGATTAATGACGATTTTTTTCCAGTCTATACAGCGAATAAATCTACCGTCATGTCGATAGTGCTCTATCGACGGTGGTGATGGTAATGGTGGAGGAAGCGTTGGTTGTGTGACGGTGGAATGGTGTCGACCGACACGCTAGTCGTAACGGTGTACCTTTCCAACGATATATCCTGTGTAACGGAAATAATGATATTTTCTTCGGTTAAATTAGACTGAAAATATAATTTGAAATAAATGTGCACGACAATACTGTTGATTTTTGCTGATGTAGATTTATTTTGGAACAGATGCCGAATAGACTCATTAAGGCGTGTAATGTCAAAACTCAGAAAGCAAAAAAAAATCGTCGCAAAAATTTTTGGATTTTTCTTCTTATTTTCTTCTTATTTTGTGTTTATTTTTTTTTTCTTGCGGGCACGCCATTATTCATCATCGAAGAGAAAGATCAGGCGACGACTCCGTTAAGAACGTCAAATTGTCATTGTGACGAAAACGGAAAATAAAAAAATAAAACCCTTTACATAAACGTAAAAACTATCTGTCAATTTGATTTTGATTCTTCCCACCCGCAGCGATCTTTAACGAGCATCGTCGCGTGTTCGACAAAAACAATATATCTTCGAGATTGCATTCTTTCAGCACGTTTTTCCGTTCGCACCTCCTACGCGAAAAGTGGCTAGCGGCTCGATAACGGAGGACCGCCCTCGTACACTGCTGTCGTTACGCGTATTATTACTGCACTGGCCACCGTTTCCACCCGGACAAGTTAGAGCACACCGGGGAGGAATTTTGAATACTGAAGATTGAAAGCAAGTCGTTAATATATCGATGTGTAAACAGCTGAATCCATTTATAGTAACACCGGTCGTAATGGCATGCCAGATTTAAGGACTTAAAATATTAAATGACCTGGCAAAAATGTTTTATATTTTTATGTTAGTTTTTAATTTTTATCGATTGTTGTGCCGTTTTTGTTTCGTTCATACTGATATATTGACGTTTATTTTTGATGTATTTAGACAAATAGTTTATCTATAATGACCACGTGATGACCATAATATAATTGACGATAAATGATAAGATAACATATCGAAGTATTATACAAAGAGTGTCAAATTATATGGCTATTAAAAATATGAAATCAAAACCAAACTTTAAAAAAGTAGAAATACATTGCAATTTTTATAAAAATAAATATTATAAAAAAGTCACAGATTATTGTTTAATATGTAATGAATAATAATAATTTATTTCCATACGAATTAAATATTTTTTTTTGACATCATATCGATTTCAGTTGAAAACTTGAAAACAAAGCTTATTATTCCTAGGAACTTGAATTGCCAAAAAATTATTGATGCATGACGAAAAGTCACCAATTTTGTTACTTTTAATACGTTTTGTGATTTTTGCATAACAATTTGTCAAGCAATTTGCGAACGAAAATCTGGGTTCATTGTTAATGGTATGCGTCGCTCGAACTCTATACGATGGAGGAAGTGTGAAAGTGAACTACTGCGTCGACAAGCGGTCATGTACGTGAATAATAATGAACATGATAATGACGGTTATCGATATTAATTGAAATTTGACAATAATAATATACTGAAAATGGTATTACCATACTCCTTTTCAACGTAAATATATTTTCATAAATGTTTTTAAGCAGACCTAAAAGTCCAATGTATTTTATCTTATTTAATAGATATATATAATATATTAAAAGTTTTTATTTTTTTCACCTATATTATCGATAAAAAAAATGTTATAGGAAGTCATGTCTTACTATACAATGCACGTAATCAAAGAGCACAAACTTGGATAATCAACGTGCGTCTCGAAGTTTATAATAGTCTTCGCTATTTAAACTTGTAACTTTTCAACATTTTTTTTTACAATATACTATTATACGAAGCATTAACAACTCACTGCCACAATAATTACTAATATTTTCGTTAAAAGGAACCAATAAACTACTAATGAAAGCTAAACGTAATTTCACTATGTCTGAGAAAGTTTAAACATAATATCGTGTGTTGCATGGTTTCATTCGAATTCGATACCAACTTTACTTGTTAGTTGCCTTTATTTTGTTTTATGAGAACTGAGTATGCTCGATTCTTAGTGTTTTTAGTATGAAGTTATGTCTCGGTGTTTGACGCATTACAGAGACGCGCAGTTTAATTTTACAGTTAAATTTATCTCAATTTCTTATCTATAGTTGCTTTTAATATGAAAGCGTGGTTCTGGTAGGTGGTTTATACATATTATTCGAAATATCTACACTACGTGATTGTTTTATTTTTACGCTTTTGTTTCTGGAAATTTTTACAACTTCCGTTTTGTTCAAATCTTCAAAAGGGGTCGATTTGTTGATGTTAAATTAGAGTGGAAGTTATTTTAAATCTATCTTATATTTTTGTTTTTATAATAATATATTATGCACTTGCACGTTTATATGGTATTTTAATCGATTAGATCATCATCTGGAGGTTACAATTTTATTAATTAACCAATAAAATGACAAGCACTTTATTTTATACCAGTTTCTTATTTTATTTTATTCAACCACGTTAATACGAATGGATTTTATTATTTAATACTATAGATTTTCTTTGTAAACTAAACAGTCAAAAAGTTATTTAATTATTCAGCTCGATTATATATACTCGTATGTATACATTATTACAGATTGTCTTTGTTTCTTCCATTACAACACTGATTGCTGTTACTTTTAAAGAGGAAAATATTAGTGATTCGTTAACCAGAAAACATGGGTCTATACGTAAATTGCCAAGTATATCTACTTTCAACTTTGTGTTACAATTAGTATCAATGTTATTTATCTCACGAGTAAATAATTTAAAGTATCAATACTGACAATAAGTCTTTGTATCATGTGAATAATTACAAAAAATTTAAAAAACACAAATTGATAATAATAATCAAAACAAAAAATGAAAAACATTTTTTCGGGACATTTTTCAATGAATTAAAATAATAGATCTTATTTTAGTATACATTTAAGAAAATAATAGTTACTAAAACAAATGGATACTTTGAAAACTATAAAATTTAATTTTTTTCTGTAATAATTTTGTTGCTCAAAAGATAAAATATGAGTTTTTTTCTATTTAAAAAATCAATGTGTTAACATTGCTTCCAAATAATGGTAAGAAGATTTCCTATATAAAAATCCACCTTGGCAGATTTTTTCATAAATAAAATATTGAATTATTCCTTGCGCATTTAGTTACAAATTATTCAAAACGAGTAGTTAATACAGTAACAATAATTATACGTATTCAATAATATTCAATAATGTATAATGTCTGTAGATATTAATATCGAGTAACTATCTTTTTTGTGGCTTATAAACTCAAAGCGAAACATACAGGTACACAATACAGTATTTTCACTGTTGTTCAAAGTGATCAAATAACGGTTCACGATAATAATTTACAAGCGAATTTTATACATTTGGTATGAACTCTTAATAAATAATGTAGTTGCTTGGAGTTCTAACATAAATGCGATGATAACATTAATTAACAGAGCGTGCCATAAACCCATGTTTATATTATGAATATACACAGCGTATTCAATAATAGGTGTTGCGGTAATTGATAAAACGTGTATATCTAACGTGTGCAAATTCTATAATTACTTCGGATTCATAAAATATGTGCTAAAATGTATTGTGTATATACGTCATATCTGTATGATACCTGGTGTAAAATGCTGTTAAGTAATCATATAGGTATATATAAACGTCTCATGTTGTATTTGTACATTTGAAGTGGAAACTGTAAAAGCTCAGAACCAAATATGTAATATCATTATTTTGTTTATTTATAAATAGCTTTTATGATTTAGAGAATTATGCATATTAATTCCAAAAGGACTATTATATAAAGTAAAAAATATTCAGTGTGATAGTGTTTTTTGTGTTAAGGTCAATTGATTTTGATATCATTTGTATAGAAAGATTTTTTTTTCTAATTATGTTAACCCACAGTATTTATTTTTTCTATATATTTTTTAACAAAATTAATTTTAAACGACATTTTTTACCATGAATTTAATTAAATTTTTTTTAATTACAAAACGTTTTTTAATCCATGTGTGTAATTTCGATGTGTTTTTTACATTATTTTAACGACTTCATGAACCATTTTTTTTTTATGTGTATGTGGTTCGCTGTATCTACTTATACGCTGACAATTAAAATGTATACCCAGGTATGATATTGAACACAGCCATTTATACATAATATACATATACTAATTCTATGTATATTATATTTAAAATCGACTACCATTTGGTATATCGTGCTTCAGGTATTTCTCTGAATACAACTCATCTAATGACGTACCGTCTACTTCACCGCGTTATGGAGACCCCGTGTTCATTATATGTCACACGCAGTTAACAAGGTGTTTTGCGTCAATTTAACATTGAATATTAAAAATATTTAATCGTATGTAAAATATGTTTTTTTTTTTTTATTTAATTGACCAAATATACGAAGGCATATATTTATTAAGTTTAATCAAAATTAATGTATAATTTTATAAGTATAGAAAATAAAATGTTTGTTAATATTGTGGTCGCATGAGCCATCTGGCAGACCCTACGGCCATTAAAGTATATGCATTTTACGCTGTTAGATTTTATACAATCCTGGTAAATAGTATAATATGTATACCGTATTAAAATGTTCACGGTCATAAATGTAGATCAAATTTAGTGCAATGCGTCATAAATCGTTTAATAAGTGTTTCAGTGGTTGGTAGAGGCGCCCTCGTAAACAAAGGATAAAATTCGATTGTCATTGCAGCTGCTGGGTACGTGCCTAACTCACAAAAGCAAAAAATAGCAAAACATTAATTAAAAATAAAACAAAACGATCCTCAGCGCATTTGTCTAATTCAAACAGCCGACTTAACCCGTAATAGATAAAATGTATAATAAAACATAATAAGATAAAATAAAAAACGTTTGTGAATAATAATTTATAATATTAATCTAAACATTGTAAGACCGTGAAATCCAGAAGGAAAACACTCATCGTCATTATTTAAGTATAATGCGGACGTGTGCTATGAAATAGTTTATAAACATAACAATAATATTATGATGAAAAGTGATACGGATGAATATACGATGATACGGAAAGTTAGTTAGTTTTTTTTTTCTTTTAGTTGACACGTCCTTTGTGGAAGCACGTACCACTTATGGGGTTTTGTAGGCCAAATAGCAATTACCGTGTGACAGCGTTTGGAATGCAGCAGATGGACGCTTCAGAGTATAACTGAGAGACGCGAAAAGTGTAGGACAGAGAGTGAGAGAGTGAAGAAGGCAGAGCGAAAGAAAGTCATTGGTAGAGAAATACTGCTCACTAGACGTTTGGAGTGTTCGCTAAGATAGACATTGTTGGTTTTCAAGTGTCAAGTGAAAAAAAATAACGTTTGATTGGAAAATAAAGACATAACATACTGTAAATCAAATTAAAAAATTGACACAAGTTTGAAACAAAGTCGACGAGGAGTTAAAAAAACAATGCCACTTATATATTCCTTACCAATTATGTCGATACTAGATATTGACCAGTTGACCAATAAAACCTTTTACTGAAACCACTTATATACACTAAAAATAATTATTCGAGTAAAAGTTTTAATTTTTTTTTTCTAGTTTACAATCGACTATATTATACATGTGGACACTTGGTGCATTTTAGGAGGTTATAAATTTGCAATGTGGAAAATAAAGTGGCTCAAACCCAGTGTTTAATTAACATGGTCTATGGACTATGGGTGTATTGTATACACACACTTTGATCGAGGAAGGGAACTATACTATCAATGCATAGCAATAGCATCTGAATAATGCCGGGATAAAATGAATAGTTTAATTAATTAAAATTGTTACTTGACTTATAAGCGTTTTCTGTTTCGATTTAGATGTAAAACCTAATTAAATACTGTCAGATATTTCACACACACACACACACACACAATATAATATTGTTTTTTTAATTTTATATATCCACAACATCGTATAATATTTATAAAAATATTTTTTTTTCTACGGATCAAAGGAAATAATTCAAAATGTATTGTTCTTGGAAAAGATTATAATATGAAAATATTTCCTTTGAAAATATAAAAACTAATAATTCAATTACATGTAATATAATAATATAATAGTATATAGTTGATATAACTCAATTCCAAGAAATATTGTAGTATAAATATATAATATATTTAAATTTATTAAAATGTTTTCTTGTTTGTAATTTTTTTATAAAAATTAAACGTGACTTTAATGTAGCCTTTAAGTATATATGTATATAGTGTGAGTGTGTGAATACAATATTAAATTTCTCATATTTTTGGCTACGCTTTAAAGAACTTTATAATCGTAAGTTGATGTGTCATGTATATAGCTTGCAAGATCCGTACGAATTATCGTAACGTATTATGGTTTTAGAAATAGTATTTCGAATATATAAATGCTGCACACGTGTTTTGTGGACTGTGTAGAAGTTATTTTTTTTTTTAAGATTATTAAAGAACGCTATACGCCATACAACCAAAGAAAAAATACATTATTATCACGTTAGGTCGACGAGAAAATTGTTTTTTTTTCCTTGGTGCCATCTCGAACAGCACGTATGCATCCTACAAAAAAACTCATAATAATGAGAAAATCGAAAAAAAGACGTGCTATTGGGTATAATTTTGGTATATAGAGTATCCCAACTCTTTGCTTGTACAATTGTTACCACACCGTTTCCGCGGGCATCTTCACCCTGAAGCGAAATCCATTTCGGAAAACGCGTTGGCGGTGCGGCAAAACCCATTTCCCGGACGACCGAAAAAATGTCGACAGTTATTCGACCTCGGGGTATACCGTGTTAGTCCGTTCAAGGGTCGGCGGGTCCAGTCTCCGATGTCGTGGTCGGTATATGTGCGTGTATATATATGGCCTTAACTTTACATGTTTTCTTTTTTACACTATTTCTACTTTCTGAGTGTACGCGATTTGTTGGTTTCCTCGGGTTTTCATTCGGGGACGTTATAGTGCCATCGTGTCGTTTATTTTACCGTTGTCTACGACGCGAGCGAACAAGATGCACACTAACCCTTTTTTTTATATTATACGTCTAGCACATTAAAAATTTGCCAAAGGGAGTAGTGAATCGAACGGCAATATAATTTATAGCGGTAGTGTCCATAAAATTGTGACAATTTTATGACGTGACCGTCCGCGGAAAACAGTGAAGACGCTACTTGTATACTTTTAAATATACTTGTAATATGTTTCGGTCGAACGAACATACAATAATTTCCTAATAATAACGAAACAGTAATCTCATATTAATAAGCTTGCCATTCGTTTGGGTTGAACCAGGACAGTATCGATTTTAACAGAATGTTCATATTAACCTAACCTGTACCCACCGGTCATACAATTATTCGCGATTTGTAAAAACGATCTGTAAAATTAATTTTGTTTAACTTTTAATGAATTTTACGAAAAAATAGGAATTATGCAACTCTATTGAAAAAAATTCTATGAATATTATCTAATATAAACAAATTTAAAAATTATATAATTTATACTTACCTACTAAAGTATTAAGAATAACTATAATGTCTATAAAATACCACTAATAAATAATAGTTTATTAATATATCTTTGTATTAGCTAATAAATATTTAAATGAAAAAGGATATTATACTCGTACACTTATTTCCATACAAGCATTACATGAAAAAAAAGTCATAATATTATGATGTTTAGGCTTAGGGCTTCAAAATCTGGCAACCCTACATATTATTTGTATAGTATAATAATATGTACTATCCGTTGTATGTGAATGCTATTTGCGGCGGCTTATGATGCATGCAATATTATTTCGATACGTTTCGGACAGACTAAACAACGACGACCGTCTATCTTGCAGTGATAATGTCCGTACGAATGACGATCGTCTAAAACTACCACGGCGATACGGCAGTCGAGATGACTTAAATTACTGCGGGATAATATTATTATTATTATTATGTGCAGTAATTTCGTATTTTTTTCATCCTTAACCTTGTAATGTCGCCACACAGACTTTTCGACCTCTTAACTGTCTACGCCACCTGCAAAAAATAAAACTATGACGTAACTAGCGAGTAAAAAAACAGTCAGATCGTCCTTTACAAGTGTCTTAGGTAAATAACACGTATAATTCCCATCAGAATAAAGTTTTAAAAAATATCACTAACAACAAAATTAGTTGTCAGAAATATTGAAAACTGAATAGGCAAAAACAATGAGAAAATCCGTTAGCAATAAGTAAATGCTGTAATATTTGTGACTTTCGCTTTACGAAATGTTGTATGTAGGTCAAACAAGGATAATTTATTACTGCAGGACTAAAATTTAAGGAACGTATTTGAAATAATATCTAACGTTATACTTTAATTTACGCCGTTTTGGTTTTATTCTTTAAGTTTAATTACTTATATAGTTATTTATTTACCCAACAAATATACTTAGTTTGTCGATTAAGAACATGAACTACATTTTATCGAATTCATTGTACAACTATTTTTTTATTATAATTATGATATTTCGGTATTAGTTTTATAAGTTATGTACTTTTATTCAATACAATTTCATTTTATTTTATAAAATATTGAATTAAAATATATATTAATGTAACATGGAGTTATTTTTTTTTTATGAATTTACGGGTTTATCCTTTTTTGATTTTGTATCAAATGTCTATTTCAGCCATTTTTACTCGGAGAAATTTCAGTTGTAGACATTATATTACAGATGTCACGTCGGTACAATGCATAAAATAATATAAGTATAGTATCTGGAATGGTGCCCGAACAGATCTTGTGTCTTATGTAGGTAGGTATTAATTATTATGGGTTCACCGTCGCCGCCGCCGCCGCGTCCTATCTGTTCGTATAATCCAGTGTTATTTCGTTTAATGTATTCCGCGCCGCACAACCCTCTCCCCCGTCACAAACACATACGCACTAGGTTTTAGTTAGATGCAGTGCTGCCGAATAAATAAAAACACTAATTGACACACAAATACGTCACACGCACGCGCGCATAATATGCCGACGACAGTTTACAGGCGACCTACAACCGCAGACGCGCGTACATTTCCGTTTCCACCCTCATAAAAACCGTTTTAGCTCGAAACCCGGACACATAATAATAATATCGTAATATATCGTAAAGTCATCGTCATCATCCGTCGGAAACGGTGGTGGCCGGAGGAGCGCGCGGACACTGAAAATTCGTCAACGCGATTATATTATGTACACGGTAATAAATTATTACTAAGAATATATTGCGCCTACTGTGAATTATTTACGGCAATCACTCTTACCATTGCCCAAAAAATTCTCTTGGGGATCGCCACTATAGTATTATGACACGGCCGTAGGCAAAGCCGGATTAAAGACCTATTGGGCCCCGGGGCTGAAATTTTATATGGTCCCTTTTGACGAAACAAGCTCTACAAAGCTGCTTGCCATGCTTGCGGGAAAATACATTTTCCAACTATTTCACAAATAGACAATTATATTATAAAATTATTAATGTATGTAGTAAATAGATTATATTGTTATATTTTTATTTTATTTTATTTTATATGTCTATAGAACTACTAATAACTATATAGTATAATAAAAGTTAATACTTCATAATTCATTAATTTAGATACAGACTGTAATAATAAGTTTTAAATTTATTTACAATATATATTCGTATACATGAACATAAAAATATATATTTATTATATAAAGTTAACAGTAAATAAAAATTACAGTAAGTTTTTACAAAAATAAAAAAAAAATTCATAACACCTTCAAATTTCTTATAGGTAGCTTAACTTTAAATTAAAACAGTTTAAACTAACATATATTTATGTATACCATCATAATAATAACTATAATAATTTGGCTACTTTGAACTTATCATGTCAATTGCATCTGAAAAAATTGTTAATTTTTTATTTGTCTGTAAATTTGTTTTTTCTTTCTTTTTACTGCTCCACTTAAAACTTTTGTTTTTATCATTTTGGAAAAAACGAAGATTATCAACCGGCTTTTTTATTTTAACACAATAATATAATAAATAATACAATGAATAGTAGCAGAGTGAACTGTAACAATATTAAACTAAATTATTATTATTTGTTCGTAGATAATTTTATTTTATTTGCATGAGATTTATAATAAATAAAATGATACTAAGTCAATGTATCATAAACACCA
The DNA here is from genome assembly GCF_020882245.1 of Rhopalosiphum padi. NCBI lineage: Eukaryota > Metazoa > Arthropoda > Insecta > Hemiptera > Aphididae > Rhopalosiphum > Rhopalosiphum padi. The sequence goes on along the minus strand of NC_083598.1, from coordinate 12,537,053 downwards.
AGGGTTACTTAATAACTTCATGTATCAAGATAAGATATTATACACTATACAGTATCTACTAAAAGCGATTTTCCATGATTTTGTAGGTATTTAGCTAAGTTTTTGTCGATAAAAAAAATGGTTTTTAATAATATAGAAAAACTATTCTTTAAAATCACAGAAAAACGTCTATTAGCCTTAAATAGGTATGTAGTTTGTTCAAAAATATAATTATCGTTTATTACGTTCGTTACCTATACGTAACGTTTTAATGCGTCGAGAAACCGTATGTACTATGCGTCTATGCCTACTACAGGTGTATACAATTATACTTATAGATGTGTGTGTATGTATGGTATTCGTTCGCGGTGTTTATTAACACATTTAACTATGTACTACCGACATAATATCGCGTACTGGTGTAGCTCGTCTAATAGTTTTTTTTTCGACCCACTCGTTTCCGCGGAGAAAAGAAAACGGAGTTTAAACATACTCGAGTAAATAACAATAACGATATCACGCGAGTGGCGAGTGTAATCGAGAAGAAACACGCGGTTAGTTTCAAACCAAACAAGAAAAAAAAAATCGCGATTTCATTGGCCGTAGTCGACGCATCAACGATGTATAATATTATGCTACAGCAGACAGTAGCTTTTGAGACAGACTTAATTGAACAGAACGTGACGTCAAAATGAATTGTTTTATCTCACGCATGAGAAAAAAAAGTAAAAATAGCAGTAAATGTATTATATTATATTATATTACCTAAATTATATAGCGAAGTCGAGTAGAAAAAAGTTTCGTACAACGGAGTCGAAACTATAAAATCGAAAAGAATATGTAAGTACATACGTAGAATAGCGTGTAGCATAATAACATCATGTAGAATAATAATATCGTATCTACGTATAATAGACGTATAGTTTATTTAATTTAGTTATTTAACCACAATATCACCTATATATACCTGTGCGCTCTTACCTGTACAGCTGTTTTATTCATGTGTTCCGAACACGCGCGCAGTTATCGATTCAAATTTATTATTTCGACGGAACGCCAAAATTACAAATATTTGTTTTGCATTTCCCCGTATCTGTTATTCGCGCATATAATATAAATATGATAATATACATACAGTCGGGTAGTAATGCTATCCATAACAACCTATATATAGAATAGTTCGTTCAATTTTTCGCATGAGTCAATAAGACAGCGACTGTAGGTTTTCTCACGGCATCGGGAATATTATATTCACACCTACCGAATGGTAAAATCAAAAATACGATGTCATCATCACTGCTGCAACAGCTCTTGTATTACTACATAGTTTTAATCGTGAAATGTCGAGGTTAGGGGCGAGTGAAAACGTTTGCGTATCACCTGCCTATTTTACCGCGAGAACCGTTTACGGACATAGTTGGCAATGTTTATCAATGCACGCGACACACCGCCGTCGTCGGTCCAGAAACCACCGGCGCAGAGTTCATCGATTCGCGAAACTGTGGTAGTGACACCCTATATCGGCTTAATGATGTGTTACTAAACTGGTGAATGGGCTTATGCGGTGGTAGGAACGACGTTAAAACGCAGGAACCGTGTAAGACAAAATTATCGTTATTCTATTAATTACATACAATGAAGGACACCGACACGCTTTCGTTGATTGATGATTGATTGATTGATTGTTGCTAGTCCTTCATAAACTTGTGTGTACAGCAGTAATAATCACAAACACACGGTGAAAATCCAATAACGGTGTGTAGGATATCCAAAATATTGGAAATAGTAAATTGGAACTGACGGGATACAAATGTATTTCTGGATCACTCGTTTAACTAAGACCCTATTAACACCCGTCATGTTACCGAGTAATTTTAAAATCTGAATACAATTTTTATTTCTATATATTTTTAGAACCGATCAAATCGATATTTGGTATTGAGTGTTTTATTTTTTTTTTAATATATATTTTTTTTTTATATTTGACTGACAAATTTTAATCGGGGTTGGATTGATGGTGTAGCGTGAAAAAAGTATTCATCAAGTATAAAATATACCCTTTACAATACATATTGTACAATGCGTTGTGCAAAAAATGTTTTGTGACTATATTATAACCGAATGTGGAGACAGATAAATATTTTAAGTTTGATAAATCTGATTTCATTTGAATTGATTTGGGTCGATGTCACTCGGCCACATCGGGTTTTGTGTATTTTTTTTATACCACATTTTTAAGGATTTAATTTAGTTTGGTGTCCAGACCCTTGGTGGAACCATTCTATTTGAAAAACGATCCAATTAGCGAGATACGCAAGAATGGTCAAGTTTTTGTTTAAATTTTATGTCCTGTAAATTACTACGGTTTTATCGATGTTTTTATTTTATCTATTCTGAAAAGTTTGAACGTAGACATTTCATAAGATTCGTCATCAAATTTTAAATCACGGTTGACCGGCTGATGACCATATATGAAATAATAAATTAACAAAAAACAAAGTTTCATATAATTGAATAAATCTACAACATTGATACTTTGCTCGAATAACTGAAAGAATGCTTTCTTTCCTCACAGTTTTTGTCTTCTAATACACAAACGTGCGTATTTAAATTATATACATACGTATTTTTATACACGGCCTAAGAGTGGTAACGTTCTCAACGATTATAATATTATAAATGCATACGATATGACGTACGTAGTCTGTCAACGCAGCTGTTGTGTTTTGTGGTGCGACAAAATAATTACGCGCTACTGCCATGTAAAATAATAATATATAAATAGTAAAATATTTTATATTGAATCAACGACTACCTATTTTCGCTCAGTGTGGATAATATTATTTAGATGGCACTCGAGAAATGACACTGTTCTACAATGTAGAATCTACATCGATTGCAAAAACAAGCTGAATAGCAAACAATTACCTACGTCGTATGCTCGACAGGTTTCAGGAGTTTCTAAATTTAGATTTTACTTGTTTATTAAATTACATTTATTTTTATTATAAACTTAACAAAACGAATAGATAAAAAAAATATGCATGTTAGTTGTTCATTTTTTTTAAATTTAGCTATATCTGTGAAAATTATAATTTAGATATATTATATTATTTAGGGAGGGATATTTTGAATACAATATTTTTAATTTTTCGTCCCCCCCCCCCCCATTATTCTACCTTTAAAAGGAGATTTGTTTATTTGTGTCTCAAAGTATGGTATTTTATATTCTGATTAGAGCAATGAGTGTATTGATTTTACAATGGTGTGTGTTTGTTTATTTATGTGTCTGTCATTTATATTTAGAACAATAAAAATGCTACGATTTTCCATTTTGAGAGTGTTTTCTGGTAGTAAATTAGATCTAGTCAATACTTTGGGTGGTCATGAGTTTTAAAAATAACTAAGGAAAAACGGAAAATTTTATTAAACCGATTTTATTTTTTAATGAAGTACAAAAACAATTGACTGTTGATGTTTTTAATTGTACACAATAAATTTACGTACCAAACATTTATACTAGAATTTCCTATAATGGTAAACCTAATTTTAAAAACATGACACCATTTAAACTATTTATAAACATTTTTAATATTTTTTTTTATAAACCTTGATAACAAATTGTTTGCAAAGTCAAAAAGTATTTGACAAAAGAAACAAAGAAACTAGAAACAAAAGGTTTCTAGTAAGTGATAATTATAGCCATTTAAAAATACTAAAGATACATAGAGAGATTTTTATTTAAAAACATTTGATGTTAAAATTTTAACTTCTACAATTCATGATAATTAGTAAATAATTGTATAGTTAAAACAAATGAATTCGTATAATTAAGGATAAAATAATTAATGCAATGATTTTTAAAATAAATTCATATTGAACGAAAAAATCTTAAATATATACAAATATAATTTTCTTTTTTTGTTCATAGACAATAGACATATTGAATTCAAATTTGAATGAAATAAGATATTTTATGAAAATAATGATTTTAGTTATTTTGTTATAAATTAAAATATTATTATATATTATTCGCGGGAACTTGAAACTTGTATTTGTATAATTTATGTATACATTAAACATTATACCATTTTTAAATGTAATGTTTTTAGCAAAAAATAATTTAATTTATCGTATTATTATTTATTCGTATTAATAAAAAAAATAAATTACTTCAATAGCAACATAAATATATGACAAAATATACTTAGTAATATAATCTGACAGAATTCCTTCAATCAAAATCGTTCAATTACAAGGTTCATTCGATACCTACTGTACAGTAGAGCGGATATCTGCTTTTACCCTCTTTTTTTAAGGGTTATCGATAATACGATTTCGATGAAACAGCGTTATAAGTAGGCAAATCAAAAACCACCGCTGTCGTGGAATCAATTTTCCGATAGGTGTTCTATAATAATAGTATTAAATAATATAATGGACGGTAAAGCTAGGTTAGAATTTTAAAAATACATCAATTTTAAATGTCTGTAAGAACAACTTACAACTTAGGAAAAAACTTATATTGAATGCTCAAGCATAAAGTATTTAAATAAAAAAATAATAATAATAATAATAATTTAAAATGTATTGTTATAAAAACAATTTTTGAACAACCTTATACTACATTTTAATTTTTTTTACTAGTAATTTAAAACAACCCTACAATATAAAATCTATATTTTTCGTTATAGAAAACCCAAACTCTATGCCCTATGGTATAGATATTACATTCATATCAGTTTTTGCCGTTATTTATATAACGTGCTGATCGTTCTATTGTAAACATCTACAAAGAAATGTTGGTATTCCTTCGCACTCATAAGGTTTCAGTTATTTGCACTCAGCGAAAATTACGTGCGCATGACGTTTACTCGAGAGTCGTTTTCACCGAGTAATATTTTCGTTTTATAATCGAGTTTGTTTTAAAATTGAAGTTTTAACAATCACTATCGGTTTTCATTGACGGCTCGGTTATAACATCAAAATAGAAATATTTAAATTATTTCGTTCGAACGAAAAACAATTGCAATTGCGTTCATAATAATATTTAACATACCTGTATTTAATTACAAAGGCGTTATTATTTACTATTAATCGTTAATTTCCCGCGGGATCGGTTTTTAAAGACTGCTGTTATATAATATCCTATTACTTTTGTATATGTCTCGAGTTTTTAATTAATGCAATTCGGTTTTTATGTAAAACCACCATTGTTATATCGAGTGGTTTTTTTATTGGACTCCAGTGTTTCAGACTTTTGTGATATTTTGTTACCGGAATACTCGACAGACAAACAATTACACTTTTCAACACTGAAGGAGTAATCTCGAAGTAATAGGTATAAGTAATGTCCGGAACTGAATAATATTATACTCTTCAGTAAATTTTACACTGTTGTAAACCATAAACATTTCTTATTTTCCCTCCCCGGTCTAACCAAAGTATTCCTTTTGTGGCATCGATTACTATTCGAATACCTTACATAATCATAAATTATAACACAGTTTTCTTGGTGAATTAAAACTTGTTAATTTAGTTATTTTAATTTGATAAGGCGTAAAGCGTAAACGGAAATTGTATTTTTTACACAGTTACCTACTTATCATAAATCAAAAACTTAACATTGACTAAAAATTACTAAGTTTAATATTATTATCTACTTTATAATATAGTATTAAGTATGGAATTTGTTATCGTTAGATGTGCATTTTTCCATACCACCGCTACAAAAGTTTTACTCGATTAACTAGATTAAGTGAAATTTATTTTGAAACTTTTAATATTTAACTGTACGATTCGTCGTAAAATCGTTCAAAGCGTTTGATTTATTATTCAAAACAAATATTAGTATGAACGATAATTCAACTTTGTATAAAACACGGAAATCGATTGACAGCATGTAAATCGTACATGTCTAAAGCTGCAGTCGTTTTAAATTACACGTCAGTGACAACTTACATCTTAAAAATATGAAATGTTAATAAATGTTGTTAAAGAGTAAACACGATGAAAGATTATAAAATTTAAAAAATATATATATCAACTGTTCGAGCGCGTTTTGCGATAGTTGATCTCTGCTCTATAATATTATTATAAACCTACCGTATCGATGATTGTTATTTTACTTTACATTTGTTCGATTTACTAAAGTATACTAGAAATTGTCGATTACCTTTAAAAGTACACATTACCCAAAATGTATCGTATCCCTTGGTAAATTTCCATAAAGTCAGTGGTTTAATAGTAGTCCACCAAACGAAAACGCACAGCTCTTTTGATGAAACTCCGTTGAAACACTCGCTGGTTCGTCATTGTGTTATATTATTTGTAATCCATATAAACGAGTCTCGATACCGTCTAAAACGTCCTGTAAATAGTATAAAATCGAAATACGACGACTTACTGTCCGTCCGCCAGCGTCGCTGCAATGGATTAAGAGTAAATCTTTTCAGTGTCTCGGTTCTGTATATCTGCTGATTGAGTTTCTAGTTAGTTTGTGTACATAATATTTATGTCAGGTTATAGCAGTGGAAAAGGGAGATCGGACTCGTTCACTGTCAACCTGACTTTGGTTACGACATTTTCGTCTCCCTGCGCAGTCAGATTACCAAATCCCAATACCTAACTGAGTAACTGAGTAATGACACAAGCCCAAAGATTCTATAACTTGTTTATTCAAATTATCTTAAATTTTTTTGATATAAAAATAAAACACAAACTAATATACATAAATTCATCATTATTGAATATCATTTAACTGATATCATCGGTATTTTTATTTTATTTTAATATGCATAACTTTAGGTAAGAATTAAATTTTAATAAAAAAAACATTATATTTTTGATATATAATAATAATATGTTGAGCATATTATTCTACGTCTGATATAATGATACTAGTTTTTTTTATAATATTGATTTTGATTTATTTTGAAATGTAAACTATATAAGTACATAAATTTTCATTACTGGCTGATCTGTATACAACATTTTGGATTCAAAATTAATAGTTTTCTAGAAGCATATAATATAATATGTAAATACCTTCATAAAAATGTTTACTACCAGTCATTTATTTTAACTATGAAAAATCTGATTAAAATATATTACTCATCTGCTGTAGCCTCACCACTTCACATAAAAAGTACAATTATTACTGTTTTCATGAAAAATAAAATATTTCATTAATTCTTATTTTAGATAATAAAATGTTATATAGATATTTATTTTAAATTATAACATTAGGTAAATATAAATTATCTCGTAATTCATAAAGGTTAAATTTTTTTTAGTAATATTTAATTATTTATTTGATAGGATAGAACGTATTGAAGTATATTACTAAAGTATCAATCACGAGGTGAATATAAATTAAAAAAAACATTTAAAATAAATCAGTTCTATATTAAAGTAAACATTAAGGGTCAAATGGGGGTAATATTATATTTTACAGTGATGACAGTCATCAACACACGTTTAATATTATATAATATTATCTAAGCAAAATATATTGTTAATATATTTGTAATACATATCAAGATGTTTAAATATCATGTTATGAAAAAAATACGTATTACAAAATACGCGTTGTTTTGCTTCAATAAATATTAACGTATTTTTAAAACAGACGTCGGTAAGGTTATTCTGAATAAACTGTTTTTAGGTAATATTAATAGTTTAGCTATGTTAATTCAAATTAGATTACCTTTGTATGTTATACGCAGTATATTATATTATATTATACATCGGTGTGCATACAGTCGGGTTGTATTAGTTTGCAACACCTGTTGTAGAATCCCATACTCGACAACGACCAATTAGCATACAAATAACATCCTTAATAATCCCATCATTATTATTATTATTATTGTTATTATTATTATTATAACTGTATTACCACGACTAACCGTTGCTTGTATTTAAAGAGATATTTCAAAACTGATGCTCGAGAATTTATACTCAAATTATTAGCACACTATACTTTTTATGACCGTACATATTATACAACGTCATCATATCGCTCTTTACGTTTTATTATATTTAATATTATAATAAACTCATCAAAATGCTTAGTATTTATTTATTCTGATAGCAATAGTGTGGAGACATACATAAGCACAGTATTTAAACGTATCAAGTTTTATAATGCATAGCTAATACACGAAACTACAATTTACGCCGAAAGATGCAATTGAAAATGTATTAAAATCATGACGATTGCCATGTTCTCTGATAGGTATATGATACATAGGTATGGGGTATAATACGCATAAATAATTATTAAATATATATAAATAAATTTATCCGTCAAACAGACCAAAACTCAAAAACAGAAAGCAACCAATTTCTTCAAACGTACATCACCGAATATCGACGATAATATTTCATAGTTAAATAGTTCGAAATTCCATAACTGAAAGTACCGTTATAGCGTGATATTGAAGAACAGAAATCTTTATTAATATATGTAAATATATAATATGTATATTGTATAATATTCAATTATTGAGACAAATATACAATAAATAGATAATTTAAGATTAAACTGTGTGGTATATTAATGACGACGACCGTCATAAATACTAAATGTCGTTGGGATGGAAAAAAAATAGTTGGATGATTGTAAAATAATAAGATAACTTTGCCAACTGATCACAAAAGACAGTTATAATTTATGTTAACATTTTTACTAAACACATTACCTACCTATAAATTAGCGCTAAATACGAATATATATTATATAATATATACGCGGCTTTTGTCCTCATAGGGGTGTATTGTGGTGCAGTTCAAGTTCATGTAAGTGCGACCTTTAATTATTTTAAAGTTTGGGGTGGATCACCACAAAAGACACAAACCTTCGACAGACCGTATTCCTACATCATTTTGGTGGTATTTAATAATAGTATGACACTGAATGATTCACGATGTCTACGAGAGTTCGTCTATACATTTGTCATCGACAAAACTTTAAGTACAATATTACCTACGTTATTATCAACTTCCAACTGGACCATTTAGGAGTACAGCAAATAACATAGCAGTAATTATTAATTACTAATTATAAATGAGTTCTTGGAACCGGCAACTAATCATTACCACGCTCATGTCTTATTGTTAACAATACAATTGAGTATAGCTATCAGCTTGGTATATATAGGGAATATGATCGCTGCCGACGTAGCCTCTGTAAATGAGCTGACTCCTAACTTACTTCAGCTCACGTCGCTATAAAACAGAGGGTTTTAAATAAAATATAATATTTAGTTTTAAATAATAATATATCACAAAGAATAAATGTAATTGAATAATTATACAAAAAATGTCAATATGACAAAGACATTTTAGAACAGCGGAACAGTAATAATAATAATCAATGATCAAAAACAATAACAAATATCGTTAGACAATTTCCAGCTGCGGCGTCGTTCATCTGAAGATTTTGATAATTTTGGCTACAGAAACTTAACGATATATATATACAAACAGAATGATTCACCTAGAATTATCACGCCCTGTTTCTTTTTTAAAATCTGATTTTTAGAAGTCTTAAATATACGTAAATAACATTGTTTAAAATTTACGAGATTTTTCGTACCACTTAAAGAGTATCTTTTAGAGGTAAAACTTCTATTTTTTAAATGAAAATCCCCTTTCTGTCTTAAGTTATTAGGCGATGTCTTTTCTAATGCTGGCGAATCAAAATCAAAATTTGAATAGGCAGTTATATAGTTATTTTGATGTGTGTACTAATGATAATAGATTCGTGATTTATTAATAATATGTGCTAATATGTATAATTTTTAAGAATGATTTAATTATAACGTATTTACTTACTTAACTCTAGATTCAATATAACGTATATTTTTATATTTTTTAAAACCATTTTTAAGAAATATTATATTTTTCTATTATTATACGTTTTTCTACCTCAACAGTTGGATTGGAAATGAATAATTTAATTGATTTAATTAATTATATAGGTAATGGGAATATTTAAAATATTTTATTATTGAATCTGATACGACAAGGAGGCTTTTCTAATGTGAAAGGCTGATTACATACACATACCTAGAATACCTTACACATTGTATGTATTCTACCGCGATTCTAGTGACCAGCCCCAAAGTGTCTCGTCTCTGCAATAAACGCTCCATAAGTCTGCCGACGATACACACTACGGACGTGATAAAAAGTAAAACCGAGTCGCATAGCGCACACGATGATGGCAACGATAAGCGTCGTAACACGCCGCAGATATTCGTCACAGCCGACAAACGCGAGAGAAACAAAACGGACAGCGATACGTCCTCGCGCGTGTATGACACAGACTCGGCACAAGATAAACGCGACGCATAGTACAGTTGTACAAGCGGGCGACGAAGGGATAATGCATAATAGTTGCACGATAACAGCACGTTATTGGCTGTAGTCCGGTGCGATCGCGCGGCACTGAACGCAATATACGAACCGATAAATATAAATTCGTCGACACGATGTCAAATCACGGAGCCATAATTTTACCGCGATATCATTTTGTTCATAACATAATATTTACTACGTTTACATGCAGCAGTTAATGCGCATTGAGTTAGTCCGACAGTTAGGTGCATATAAATGCATTTTTAAATCGCATTAAACTGATGCGCATTTATTATTTAATTCGATTCGTCAAATCGAATTAACTCTTATTCCGGGATTAAGAAATTCATGTAAACGCTTTAATACTAATTAATATTTTGGCGGGAATTTTAAAATGTCAAATTATAATTATTTTGGTCAAGGAATCCAAAGTATAAAGCGTGGACTAAACAACATTCGCATTAACTTATAATATTGTATTCAACATCTAATCTTGATATTTTAGGTGCATATAAACCCGCTCTCTAATGCGAATTAAGTCGATGCGTGTTGAGTTAATTCGCATTAACTGCTGCATATAAACATAGTAGATTACAATAATATTATCCTCGTTCCTGGACGTAGTAGGTCGGCGAGCTGTTGTAGGGAATTAACGGGGTCGTTCTACCACCATATCTACGACGACGTCAAAGTGACAAACTAACAATTGCACGTCGTCATTTAATCATAAGACGTGCCGTGTACTAATATAATATTTTATACGTATCGTATATACATAACGGCAAAAGACCAGAACCGGCGCTTACAACATTGCGTTCTACGTCGTATAGCTACGGAATATATAACATTGTTGCCTTATATTCTTGTAGCTGGCGGTTGGTAATATAACGGCACATAGGTATATGTTGGTGTGATATGCATGTGGACCGTGTGTGGAGTGAAGTGAGTAAGTATATAGTAAAGACGTGATGACGTTAAATTGTGCAAACGCGCGGTGGTGGATGTGCTGGCACACCAAAAAGCGTCCGTGCACACACATCGAATATATTATCTATGAAGGCAACCGCGCCTATTATAGTCGGCGAGCTTTCGACGTCCTCTTTGATCTCGCTGCCGTAATCGTATATTTTTTCGCTAACGTCTACAGTTTTCAAAAACTTTAGTTTTTATATAATATCACTTATTTAACATATTTTCATTGTTTCAATATTCATGTTCATAAGGCGACCATTGCGTGGAAATTCTAGACTCAAGTATTTTAAACCAATGCATAGGTTGCAATTTAAAGTCAGATGTAAAAACCAGCGTTTTTTTCTTTTCTTTTTTATGTTTGACAACAAATTTTATCATAAAGAGTGGGGGTCATAGAACATTTTTTATGTACGAAACGAAAAATCATAGTTAGGTAATTTATTGATTCTACTTTTTAATTTTTTACTAATCAATGCTGTTTTTTCATAATGCATAATCGAACGACGATCTATATAGATTTCTAGATAAAGTTGACCACTTCGGACTAGAATGACGTTGAATACTTGTCCTGTTTTCTCAAATCTAGAAGACGAATAAATCATAATCTTCGATTTACGTTCGATCTATAACCATCCGTCAGTAGCAACATGCAACAATCAAAAAATTGTTAACTGAGCTTTAATAAAACGTGTAACGTCTTATCGTGAACGGAGCAAACTCTAGTTACAGTGGCGTAGCCAGGGAGAGGGGGCGGTGTTGACCCCCCCCCCCCCTTCGGCCGTATTTTTATCAAAAATTTAATGTTTATAATATAGAAATACAATCATTTATTCGTGGTGAAATGTATTCTGTTATGCCGTATTCACGTTGTCGACTACACTGGTGATAATAATCAGTAATTTATTTTATTTTTTTACTAACCCCCCCCCCCGCCATCCCCTAAACAAATCCTGGCTACGCCACTGCCTAGTTACATTAATTTTAAGCCTAATATCTCTTTGATTATTGATCGGAATTTATGTGCATAATTCATTACGTAGGTAATTCAAACGCAGGTATAGAATACAAATAATGTTTTCCCAATGAAAAAATATTATGGCTTTTGATAATATATTGAAATAATATATATCAAGATGATATTTTAAAATTCTAGGCATTTTTCAAATAAGGTACTTCAAAGAGCTCTGTGAAGATCCTAACTTATATTATTTAAAATACTAATATCCCACTTATAGGTACAGTAAAATTCGAACAAACTACTTGGTAGTTTGAGAGTTGTTAATTTTTATATACTAAGAATAATAGATAATAGATATATTATATTATATATTAAAAAAATATAAATAATATTTATATTAATCTAACGATATTTATCATTTATAAAATTAGTCAAAATATAATACATAATAGATCTTTCAAAAGTATCCAAAATCCAATAAGCATCGTAACCCGGTCGCAGATTAGATAAAGTCCGCATCAACCGTGCCCTATGCGGTCCCTGATGGTGGGGGAACAAATTTAAAGGAGTTAAGTTTGGTTTGTAAAATAAATAGTGATTTGTTTCGGCTTTGTCTGAGTTTGTGCAGCACACGCGTAACATAGGAATTTAGACGTGTTTTTATACCGATTGATCTAGTGCGATAAGAACTCTTAAAATAGATTTTATCTTTCGTTAGGTATACTTGAAAACTATTTTCTAACATTTCGGATCTTAAGTTTTTAACTTCTCCAAATATTTAAACATAAAGGCCACAATAAGAAGTAGACTTAACGAAAAATTATTAAAATCTGTTTTCAGAGTTGTTATCGTAAAGCTCTTATTTCCATCATTCTCACTAGAATGCTTATTGCTTCCCTGAATACATTGTTACATTTTAAATATAACATATCAAAATACTTAAACTGTAAGACTAATAAAAAGTGAAAATCATGATTTCCAATTTCAGTGAAACTGTAACATAATTATAATGTTAATGATGACGAAATAATCAGTTCTATGCACAAAAAATTATTTATATATATTAAAATATATTTAGGAATATAATATCCTCCCTCGACACGTATGATATATGATGTGGGACTGTGAATGGTGTTTTGGACAATATTGAAATATTCAAATGACGTCGATACATTTGAATATTTGCCTTTGATATGTTATGCAATTTAATTTTACATACTATCAGTTGATTTTTCTTCAAAATCATTCACACATTTCACATTACATAATAATAATTTACATGTATGCACAAAGCAAATATGTAAAGCATATTGATATCGATATGAATACATTTTTTTTTTTGTTTTGTCTAATTATTTCTAATTTTTTTACGTACTATAAAATAATAAATGTAAATTGAATAAATTTACATTTTTTAAATATAAAATATTGGTATTTAATTATACATTCCTCGTTCCAACAAACACAATAAAAATGTTACAAATTAATTCAACTAATTATAATCCACGTTCAGAGAGCACTTTATATCGTTTCACGATATTATTGATTATAAGGTACCTAGCTGTATATTATACAACAAATATGATTAATGATTATATACATTAAGGTAAATTTACCTTTAATTAAACACAAGATGAAAACATTACTTGTATGAATTTTCTCTTCGAATTTGGTTTAATAATTTTAGGGTTAGTTATAAATATAAAAAAAAATATTTAAATTTGAAAAACTACTCGCGTTGTGATGTTTAAAATATGGATTAGAAGAGAAGAGTTGTAGTCTTGTATTATGTTTTTTGTTTTGGTATTTAAATATTATGTAATTTATTTTCTTTAAAAAATTCATGAAATATTAAATTAATATGTAAAGAAAACAATAAATACTTATGAATAAACATATATATATCACTATATCAAGAGACGTATAAAATATACTTTTTCATAATTTAAAACGAAATGATTCAAATTCAGAAACCTACTTTTAATACTCGTAAATAAATATACTGTTAATATTAACAAACCACGATCAATTGCAATGGATTAAAATTCACTACGTGTGATGTAAATTAAGATAAAACGTAATTTTATACGACAAACGGAAGATAAAAAATACGACCGAGTTATCATCATTTGCTGACGTCAAAGCCCTAATTTTATCATATATTATAATATTATCCCCTCGATTCGGGACATGGTCGGCAAGCTGCGGTGCTTGTAATAACGTCGTTATCGTCCGACCTTCGTCTACGACGTTGAAGTGACGAGCCGACAATTGCACGTCGTTATTTAATCATCAAACGTGCCGTGTACTAATATTATATGGACTTATCGTATATGCAAAGCGGAAGACCGGAAGTCGCTCCTATGACACTGCACACGACGGGACAGCCAACGCGGAAACGCGTCTTTTAGAAAAGTTGACGGCTAAAACAAAATTAATTAATTCAATGCCAATACTTTAAACCAGAAGAGTCGTAATATAATATATGTATTAGAAATACATTATTTAAATTATATTAAATTACAAAATAATATAATATTGATATTAAATAATAATATCTTTACTTGATCGTTTATTGTATTAAATATAAAATAATTGGAAAAAAACTTTGTTTGTCGGAAAAATATGTCACATATTAGAGTTAAATCAAAAAAAATATATAATATTTAAAAAAAGATTCACCTATAAGTATAAAATGGGTATAGTACAGAAATCAAAATTCTCGTTAAAATATTATAGTACCTATACTTAAATATTAAATAATATTGATTTATTAAATATTATTTAATATATATTAATATATTTATCAATATATATTGATATGATTTTTTTCAAAAAATTGTAGTTATTGTTAAAAAATGTTAATAAAAATAAAAATTTTATTTTTTTTTTGTATTATTAAGTATATAAATCAATTATTAAAAAATTGACAACTTATAGTATCATGAAAATATCAGTATTAAAATATAGTATATAGTATCAATATTAGTGTATGATATTTTCGTGATACTATAAGTTGTCAATTTTGAAATAATTGTTTTATATACTTGAAAATACAAAAATATACAATTTTTTAACAATTTTTAATTTTATTAACATTTTTTAACAATAACAATTTTTTGAAAAAAAATCAAAATAAATTGTGGCCGAAGGGCTCAAACAGCATATTAAAATAAATTTTGTAATATTGACCAAATAATTAATAAAAAGTGTGAAACATTGTAAACAATAAACAAAACAAAACGTGTTAACATGAACAAAAACAATTATTCTTTTAAAAAAGGAAAAACAAAATCAGGTAAAGGGAGGCGTGTAAGCGTATAAGAAAAGGCTTCTGCAGTCACCTGTGCAGCGTTCCCGCGACCCTGTAAATACTAACCTAATACATTTTTTGAAAATGGTAATAATTATTATGTCATTTGGACATTTGGTATAATAGAAATAGATAATGCCTTTAAATAAAACTAACTAGTTTGAATAAAATATATATTTTATTTAAATATATTTTCTATTATGTATATGAACATAAAATATAATATTAAATAATATACTTTAACGAGTGTTTATTTATAAATGTATATTCTATTAGGAACTTCGCATATTTTCATAATATGTTAAAAATAAAAGATATTGTGTAGACACCTATTATAACATTGCAGATAATATTATAGAATACTACGCACTTTGATAACAGAATGTCCGTTATAGAATATATATATATATATATATACCACTGTTACCTTATTATTATAGTTGGCGGTCAGTAATATAACGATGTAGATATGTGAGTATAATGTGCGTGTGGATTGTGTGGAGAAAACTGAGTAGGTATAGACGTGATGACATTAAATTGCAAGCGCGATGGAAGTGCTGGCACACCAAAAGGCGTCCGTGCGCATGTATCGAGTATAGCTATAGCGAGTATAACTATGAAAGCATCCACGTATATTATAGTTTATGTCCTCTTCGAGGTCGCGGACAAAATGTCATAATTTTTCACTCGCATCTTTAGTTTTTAAAAACTTTATTTTTTATGTATCACTTCTTTAACATATTGTTATTGTTTCAATATTTTCTTGTCCATAAGGTGACCACTACGTAAAATTTATATTTATTTTTATACATAATATCAATTATTTAGCATATTTTTTCAATATCTCTTATTTATACGTTAAACTTTCTAGTGAAAATATTGAATTCGAGAATTTAAACCAATGATGTATTAGTTGACATTTATAAAGTCAACTAATAAAACCGGCATTTTCTGAGAAATATTAAATTTAAAGTATTACTGTGAATACCCAATTTAAATACTTATTACATTAAAATTGTTTTACAAAACAGAAAAGTAGGTTGACAAAGTGATTATGATCGGCATTAAAAAAGAGCGTCAAATCGTTTTGTTTCAACAGTTACCTTGTAGCTGCGCAAGTACTGGTCACGCGACTGATATAGTACTACGTTAAAATCACACCTCTGCAACAAGTGGTCAATCGACACCTTCGCAATATTAACCAAATCGTTATCGTGGTTTAGATCGCCGTAGGAAATATAATAACATGCTCGGTATATAAAAATAATACACCTCCCATAAAGTAATCGAAATCGAATAATGTTTGTTAAAATGTATTGTCGTAATGACTCGTGGTTATTTATGTGTCAATAGGCGAAAGGTAAAAGAAAATTGCATCCATAATTTATTTAAAAGTTGTGATCCAAAAAAATATTAGTCAGGAAAAAACAAAATTTTTTTTTTTCATTAGTAAGTACGTAGAATAATATAATTGGAACTATTTTTTTTTTTGTTAATTATTTTGTTACCCTCTTTAAGTCTAATACTTGAACTTTATAAAATGTCATTGTTTATTATAGAAAATAACTATAACTAGTACATGCCGTTCAAAATGTACTTTAATATTTACTCGTATAATATTATATATTAATATAATATTAACTTAAAAGGTTGCCAACAAAATTAAAGTCATGAAAATTAAGTTATTCTACACATGTTTAATACATCTGAAGATGTATGGTGTATTATAATTAATAATAAAAAAAAATTGACTATCAGAAATTTAAATGAAAAAAAATTGTAGTTTCATAATAATTATGTTGTTGATTTAATATCAAGGTAAGTACTATTTAGTGGACATGCCACTATGGTAAGTTGAAAATGTTAGTAATTAATATTAATTTGACAACATTTATAGTTTGTCAAAATTGTCCAAGTATAATAAACTGTAGATCCAATATTACTGTTTAGTATTATCCCTTATACATATGTATATTTTAATTGCTAAAACTCGTTGGAATTTTGCATTAGGTACCTATCAAAAAAAAAAAAAATTATCTACGAAATAATTTGCAGTAAAAAAGAGTGAGGCTCTCGTTTGAAAAACAAAAGTTTGTATCATTATATGACATTCCTAAACTAGTACAAAAACCTTATTTTGAAAATTTGATCTTGTAGTTTCTGTATAAATTATGTATTTAATAAATTCATTATTAAATTAAAAAAATGGGGTGCCATGGTTTGTTAATTACTCTGTATGACTGTATATAATGATCTTTTAAATATTGTTATACTCTACAGTGCGTTTTAAATTGTATATTTCAATTAAACGTTTTAATTTACGTTAACGTGTATTATTTTTTTAATAAATTAAGTATAAAGAAGAAATTATCGTTTTACATAATATTACAAGAAATTTTATAAAGTCTTTAGGACCACAACGCAACTCGGACCACTTTATGCGTCGCAACACAATCCAATTCGATGAAAGTTCAAAGCGCAGACTTTAAATGAACTGTGGACGAATCTAAACGTAACACGCGACCAACGGAGGTCACTATTTCGACGGTATTAACGGTCAAGGCAAACATGGACAAATGCATGACCACGTCAGACACCTCATGGACAAACAACGGACCTAACCTAACGTGCGACGCAACAAAATCGAGAGACGCGAATTTAGCAATATTGACGGCATGTCGACACACGCGAAGACGGGACATGACGAAATATAATATGGACGTGTACGAGAAGCAATCGAATATTATATACTATACACGAATATGCTTTAAAACTAAACAGCTGATGACGGCCAACCCGTTGTCGGTGTTCGATCAGACTAGCGTTTTGTCGGCACAAAAACGATCATGACCGGACCGGCACGACCGTTCATAATTTTAGTCTAAGTAATTTTTACCGGCTGCCGAATGTACCTTGTATTCATACTAACGACATGAAGAAGCGCAGAAATTGTTTTTAATTTGAAATTTAATATAGCTAAACAGTAAACTACTATTGTTTTAACGATCCGTCTTTTGGAAATAATTTGTATGGATTAAGGTATTGATGATTTTGAAAAAACTGCACAGAACTTCAGAAGTTAGTGGGTACCTCATAATTTACATAGTAGTAGAAAATAATACGTCGTGTGATTTTAAGTGGGTAACCGATCACAATATTGTGACAAAAACACCTCGTTAACTATATCTTTAGACAATAAGAGTCTAATATAATATGGTTTTGTATTCACTGAATAAGTGACAGTTTGTATGTAAAAAAAAAATACTGAACAGTTTACAATCAATAACTAGTAATAATTAGACTTAATAACATTCTTGTAATAATAACCGAGATTTTTGATCGGTACACCAGAAATCACCAGCCAAACGATTATCGCACAAAAATGAACAACAGAATCGCGTTGTCAAAAAAATAACATGGCGACCAACTATGGTACATAACTTCGGATTCGTTTTGACTCAAATCCGTGATGATGGTAAAATTCGTATCAATAGGCGGGTCTACCGTTACGAGATTGAGACAGTGTTATATGACAATAATATTGAACCTACGAATTTATTTGGCAGTCAGTGTGATGCTGAACATCAATAATAAGCACACCAGCAGAACAAGACGTGACGGATAAAAACATTGGATTGCACTCGAGATTACTTGACGGAACAAATGTTCGCACGGCCGATTTAGATTTGGCGACAAGCTTAACACGTTCCTATATACGTATAATACATCAGCTGTTGTAGGTGTTTAATGTATTATAGTATTATATTTAAGACAATAATAATTATAGTTAGCAGAAATGTATGTAAAAAAATATTTCTTGATGAAACTGTTGTCAAATTTTTGTTTCATTGTTTACGATTAAAATATTTTTATATTTATTTTTGTACTAGATACATTTTAAATATATATATAATTTATATTTTCTTTTAAATTATAAAATTCAAAAATATAATATACTTAAAATATTATTTTAAATTTCATATTTCTATTCAGAATTCTAGTTTACAATTTTGTATACCACAATTGAAATAAATTATTGGTAAGATAAAAATAACGAAGAAGTGGTTACTTTATATAATACAGTTTCATCATCGAAAATCCGAAGAAAAGAGAATGCTGATGTGATGTTTTTATATCCAACAACTATGATCGATGAATAATACTGTAACGCACTACACAATCAAAGTATATCTTATTCGTTCTCGAATTAAACATTTTTAAATCGATTATTAGGTACTATTAGTGATACTTTGTAATGGTGATATTTCTTTTAATCATTATAAATAAAATAGGAAAATTGAAAATAAAACAGATGAATTATGATTTTCAGCTCAGAATATTGCTTCAATCGAATTTAAGTATTAGTTAATTTTAGACATACGAAGAAAAATCTTGTTCAATATTTATATTTTAAACCAAGTTTATAGTAAAAGATCATTTCTTCTCTGTTAGGTAACTAATAACAATACATGGTTTTTTTTCTCAAATATTTAAACTAACTTTTATATTCACTACTTGGTTCAACATCAGTGATCTCTATTGATTATAAAACAAACAACAAGTCTTAAATTAGAATATTAGATTAATAAAAAAAAAAAAACAAAAAATGTTAGGACTTCGAGACTTTGGACAGGTAAATGATAAGGTGTAATATATTGTATTCACTTAAATACGGTTGCTGGACTGAGCGAACTTGCTGTCAATAAGTGACGAAAGGAATTGTCTGATGAAGCTAAATCTGATTGATCGATGCGGCAACAGCAACTTTATGCAAAAACCCATTCGACGGTCCTGCATACCACCGCCACCGCCCTACTGGTTTTATAGTGCGTCAACACCGTGGGTTGTTGATTTATTGCATCAGTCGCGATGGGATCGGTTTGTCAAACCGTCTGGACAAAAGAGAGCCAACCGTTTTATTTATATAACATAATATATTAAAATACATATATATATATATATATATGTTTATATGCGTATAATGCGTGTCGATGAGCGTGCAATACATTTTTAATGCTTTGCGAGAGAGAAACTGCGGGAGAGGGAAAAAAAATAACTTAACTTCGACAGTCGTCGTATTGAACCAAATACACATTATTTTGTAACTCGTAGACTGCAAGACGATATTATTTAGTGCCAATATAGTATAATAGTATATACATTACGCGCAGTACACACAGCTAAATACACGGGACTTGGGGTCACACATATATTATAGTTTATAATACATTATTGTAAGGAATGGCTGTTACGGTCTTTCTTCTGGTACATAAACAATGTAACTTTATGTGCTTATCTCCAATTTCAGTATTATAGCATTACGCTATTAGGTGTACTACCTTATTATATTTATAATAATCGACGATGTTTACGTAGCAATTAGAGTCTATAATACGAGATATAAATTTTTTAAATAAAATATTGATTTGAAATACCTAACTAAAAAATACTGTATTCATTTAAGTATGTTTTTATACAAAATGAAAAAAATTAATGATTATCAGTAAAAAAAAAAATCTGTTTGGGTAAATTTACATTTAAATTAAAAAAAATATTTTATTCTATATAAATGCACTTTTATACTTTAACCTAGCGAACTACATCGGTACACATTTTCATCCACAAAAGTAGTTTTATTAATAATTGTGATATTTGTTAAGCAAATAAGCAACGATACAATGTAGTTTATTTGGCTCGCGGAAACATGTAGTACACTTTGAAAAGGAATTCGTTCATTCATAACAATAATCAAACGGCATTTACGGCAAGGGCTATCAGTTCAGAGTTTCGGGAAATAATAATTTTAACAACAACGATAATAATAATAATAATCCGACATTAGAATCGACGACTGGCGGTGAACAATATTATTTTGGTTAAATATTATTATCATTATCGTTGTTCTAACAATAATAATAATTAATATAATAAGTATATTATTAATATTATATCATAGCTGGGAAACTGTGCGCCATTTGCTACGAAAACAAAGGGATTTGTGGTTGTAATATATGTATAGTACCAGACTATACAGTGTAATTCAACAAGCATACGTTGATATCATTATTTTAGACTGGCACTTAGATTTATTTATACAATTAATTTAAAGGTTTATAGAAATATTTGTTAAGCATAAATTTTTTTTTGAAATATTGATACAATTAAAACAAGTAGGTAGTTAAGAGAATATTAATTACAATATTTTTTTAAATTGTCATAATCCTTATTTCTTTAAACCTATTATTTTAAATATTTTCATGCAATTTAATAATTCAAAAATTAATAATTTAAATTTCGATTTAAATAAATCAAAATAAAAAAACAATATTTTAAACAAATTATAATAAAAAAGGTAGCGTTATCATAAGAAAAAAATGTGTAATAAATCAAAACACTTATTAAATAATCTGAAAAATGTTCATATTTTAAAATATTATTATTCAGTAGGTAGGTATACTTAAAATTTTTAATAACCATTATTAAAGGAAAACAATCGAGGAGAGCATGCTTTGTGAATCATCCTGTATATTATGATAATGATGATAATAATAATAATAATGATAATACACGGTGGTAGTACGCGCGTGTTTTGTTAAGGCAAAACTTTCAGCGATGTTGGCCGTCGTCAAAACTCGCCACGTAATAAAAACAAAGCCTGTTCGCCGCCGGCGGGTGTAACGCGATATTAAACGACCGTTGCCCGCCCGAGTAAATATTAATAATGGATTCTCGGTGCGTTAAAGTTTCTATAATAGATTTATCATATAGCAGCTTATTCGATACGGCGAAAATCGCTCGCGGACAACGCGTTTATAATGGAACGTAGGTGATATATTGTTTTATAATAATTTACAAATTATAGGCTATATGTCCTGTATTATAGTTTTATGTAATTCAAATTATTATTACTCCATAAAACAGTATAGAAAATACATTATATATATATTTTATAATGTATACATATACATATAATTTATTAAGACAGGCATGTTGTAGATTTTTAGTACCTATAGCAAAAATCTAGTTAAATTGATTGCAGAGTTTACACTAAAAAATAACAATAACAACAACTTTATAACTACGAACTTCTCGACTACCGAAGACTAGTCGATGGGCTTAACTAATGTTAATATTTTATTTTATTTCAACGTGTCACTTCTATGTATTTTATTTAAAATAAAAAATAATAACTTTTGTTAGGAATATCGACTTATAATTTTTTTTTAAATTAATTAA
The DNA here is from genome assembly GCF_020882245.1 of Rhopalosiphum padi. Lineage (NCBI taxonomy): Eukaryota > Metazoa > Arthropoda > Insecta > Hemiptera > Aphididae > Rhopalosiphum > Rhopalosiphum padi. Next base: position 12,514,230 of record NC_083598.1, on the reverse strand, counting down.
CTTAAATGTATTATTGTTTCACGACTTTCACTGTAATACCATGTAATTATTACAAAGTTACAAATTGTTTAGGTGCCAAAAAAACAATTTCATATATTTCATAAAAATAATTATCTAGTTCTGTTTCTTAGAACAGTGAAAGAAGCTTAATATTGTTTAAAAATAACGCAACTAACATTTTACTTACTAATTGTTTCATCTTATTTTATCTAGGTTAGGCTAGGCTAGGTTTAATACTACTTAAAAAATATTGTAAAGAAAACGATGAAAACATGATCTATTGCAATATTTAGTTTATTGTTGTTTAAATACTTATGTTGTAGACATATACAATTTTTTTGTTAATAATTAAGTAGATATGTGTTATCTTTATCATAATAAAATAAGATGGTATCACTGGTATCAGAAAAACTGTAATTTAAGCGCAAAATACTAACCAAACTAAACTAAAGTATATAAGTAAAGTTTTAGAAACAATTATGAACAATTTAAATTTAATGTTATGTATCAAAACCTTGTATACGAAAAATGCGTTTAGTTACGAGACATTGCAATACGGTTGCGACTTACTGAGTTTAATTTATTTACAACTTTTCCAGTTTTTCATATTATTTAAATTATACAGATTATATATCATGATCCAAATCATGTATGAAACAATTTTATCTCAACTAATAAAGATAACTCATTTTAATTAACTTTTAAATTTTACTAATTTTATAACCATTTATTAATGATTAAGTCTTAATTTGTTTATTTTTTCTGCGTTTTTTTAATTAACAAAGTTTAAATTGTTAACTTGCCCATATTTTTTCGTAACAGTGGGGTATAATTATAATGATTACACAAAAATGTTTAGCTTAATTCTTACTTTTGTCATTAAAATATAAACATGATGGTGTAGTATTGAATCTGTAAATAATAATTTATGAGCGGATGATAAATTCCCGTAATTCCACAGTGAGCTTTATGCGTAAACATACTACGTTGTATACGATAAATATATTATATAAATGCTTGAAATATTTTGAGCTTCGTTTTTATACATCTTAACGCGTTTACAATACTCAAGATGGTAGAATGAACGATTATCTATTCTTTCCAGTTGTCAAATTATACTGTCAAAAAAAAAAAAATATATATAGTATATACGTATGTATAATGTATACGAATGTAATATATATGTATTTGTGTATATTGTACGTATGTGTTGTACTGTTGTGTGTGTGTTTTGTACCATCTGTACTATTAATACTGCTTTGAGGTTGTAAATCAACAGCGATGTTTTTTAAGTGTATATTATATATTATTAAACATACATTTTTTTTTTCAAGAAATAGGGCAATCTTTTAAAATATATATGATATTTTTATGCATAAAATATAGCTTAAAGACGTATTTTAAATGGATTTCACGGTGCTTTAACAGACTTGTATGATTTACTAAAAAAACATGATGTTACTTACAAAGTACTTATAACTTAATATTTTTGAACACCACGGTAGGTACGCTTTATTGTATAGGTGCCTATTATACTGCCGACACTCGCCAATTAATAAGTGTTTCCGTTTTAGTTATTTCTTAACAAAAAGGATTACACGTTTCCAACATCCTACCCATCATCAGATTACATAAAGATTTCAACTTTTAGTTTTCAATACGACTTATTCATTTCCAAGGAATATAACGATTCGATCAACCCGTTTATTATATGTAATTTCTATATTGTTCTGTGATTACAGTAAATTGTCGTACCTCGACATTACTACTATTTAGCGCTCAACCGATAGAGCATTGGTTACCCCAATGTTGATGCGATCCCTCCAGTCACAGCGGTACTCTCACCATTAACCGAGTATAAATCTAGTTTAATGCTCGCACAGATTTTTAATTATTTTTTTCGAATCATAGTAAAATCAAAATTGGATGGACGAACTTAGTTATAAATTTGTAGCAATTTGAAGTATAATACTATATATTTACACGTTCTTACACTAATAAGTAAGTAAAAAATAAATCGAATTATGGTCCATGAAAATTTTCATTCAATTTTCAATAAAATGCTGTGAAATTTTATTTCAAGAACGGCAGTATAATAATTATTATTTATTGAACTATGACACTTTTGAAATAGCGTGTTTTAAAATACTTTTTACCATAATTTTGGATTAATTTTGAAATACTCACGTTTTTGAAAAATTGAAAAATCAAAGTGAGCCCTAAAGTAGATTTATTTCTAACTACTTTTATAACAAAGTAAGGTGTCAATTTTTTTACCTACAAAATTATGACGTCTGCAATAAAATGGCATCAGAAATGTTTTATATAGTATTATTAATGAAATATAAAACAAATACTTATAACATAATATCAATGACTATTATCTCAGGTGATTTGACAATAACTAGTAAGTACAGAGGTATTCCACTGATTGTTGATTCACTACTGCAATTATATAAACATTTAATACTTATAAAGTTATACCTATCTAAGGTTAGGTTAATTTTTATACATTAAAGTTGTTAAAAAAATATTCCTCGAAATAGTATGCTGCCATATGCTTTAATGTCTTATATAATACATCACAGGTATTGCGTCGTATACTTACACATTCCTGTGCATAAAATAAGAGGAGAAAAGTGCAATAATACGATATAATATAATTCATGAGGTAGGTCTGGTATGTCTTGTACTCATCAATATACAATATACGTCATAGAATCGTATAAGTCATTAACGACAATATATCTTATATTCTCGTGTATTATAAAATGCATTTTATGAAGTTATAACGCATATATACTTATTTGATGCAAGCAAATATACGTAGTAGTTTAAACCAGATAATGCAGCTGCGTGTATTTTTAATCGAAATGATTTAGGTGTGAGTACGTAATAATCATCATAACTATCCATCACGAGATAGTAAAGTAATCGCACGTACGCATCAACCCGAGGACGCGTGAACCATGAAAACACAACGGTGCGCATCACTTGATCAGAATGAATATGACAAGAATAGTAGAGAAAGACTACATAAATAAGAGAGCCCGAGATAAGATTTTTTCAGACTCAATTTACTTAAGTTAGAGTGAACACCTTTATGACTAAAATATGACCTATATAAGAATTGAATTTTTTTTGGACTTCGAAATAATATGAATTGAAAAATACGCTTAGTAATATTGTCAATAAAAAAAAAAAAAAAACAATCAGAAAAAATTTGAAACTTCAATTATTTATACCACAAGCTTCTGCCATCTGTATACGATTGCTTATACGTGGATTGTATCAAAATATATGCTTTTACTTAAGCTTATACACTATTATATAGTTGTTATAAAAAAATAAATATACAAAATAGTAATAAATATCGTTGTTTTTAGATTACTTCGGATTAAGTATAAAAAAATATTTCAAAAAATGTTAGATATTTTCGAGGTGGTGACGAGTGTCCAATACTTAATACCAGGCTATTATTACAGAGATCGAGGATATTATGTAGATCCAATTTGAGACGTGTTAGTTAGATAATAATATTATTACAGAAATATAAAAATAATAAACCATATTGATCAAAATTGATTCATCTCCTCCCACAGTAGTCAGTAATAAGCTAGTTAGGTTCTCGTCAAGTAATATTTTAAAACCGTCGCTGCAGTAACACCGCCGCCGTTTCACAATCCGGATTTCGGATGCTGATTTATGGACGGCGTTTGCAACGCGACATTAATCCAAAACGTGCATGTAATCTGCAAGCACATCATTTATCTCGAGTGGCTCGTTCCGTCAAACGGGCGCCACGTGACGTAGTCTGCAACGTGAAAATTTGATTATAAAAGAGAGGGTTTCCCGTCCGGCCGGTCTCGACCCGCGTAATGCGCTCATGTCGGCGGCATTTGCAGCAGACAGTATTGCAGCCGCAAGACAAAACGAACGAGATGAAACTGATGATGAACTGACATGGACCGGTACGACAAGGGACTATAATAAGTCTCTTACCCGCGTACGCGTTCGTACGTGTTACCTAACCCGAGAGTAGGTACCCATCAAATAACCCGCAAAATATGGTTGCGTATTTGAGTGGTTTTACAGGAAATATACCCCTCGGGGACCTAGACTTAGATATTTTTCCATGTGTTTGCGGTTTTATTTATAAATAATAAATGAAAAACCGTCAAATTAGCGTTAAACAAAATACGAATAAACGAATATCGCCATTAAAATAATGCAAGAAGTCGATCGATATTATGGTGCTGCTAGTGTATCAAGAATTGTAGATGTTTAAAAAAAAAAACTTATTTCACCTATCTCGGCCATACCACCAGATACTATGCCACCGGCGTAATACTTACCTATAAACGGTAGGTATAAACTTCGGGGCGCGCATTATATATTTTATTGTGTTATGTTTACAATGATATAGATTGTTTACACTGTGAACATTTTAAATTCGGATTACGAAACACGTCGCTAATTAACTACTCGCAACTAATCTCGTATTTTGCGCGCTCAAAATAACTATGCTCTTCCTCCCCACCCCCCATCGCCACGGCCGTCGCGAATCTCAAATTTACCCGCACGTCACATATTATTATATACTGATATACCCACTAGACCGCCGTCATTATGCCATTCCGTTCGTTTCTTGTTGCTTCCCGTGGGCCGCATAATATTATAATACAATATAATATGCACCTATATCCCGTGTCAAACGGTGACATTTTAAGTTCTAACACGAAGAAACGTTTTTATTGTTTTGACGGTAGCAGTCGACGTCGCCGCTCGTGCACGCCACGCCGATTTTGTTCGTATATATAGTAAAAATAATCAATGCCATATTATCATCATAATGTGTACATCATTTTCTGTACACATTACCAGCATTACCAGTTGTACGTGGCTATAATTTAATATGCGAAATAAATGTTCTACCATCGAAACGGTTCAACTCGAAATACGCTTTTAAACTGTATAAATGCATTTATATTTTATATGCCTACATATGGGGAAAATTCATTGGATAAGTGGATCGATGTTCTTATAAGACACTCGGAAAGCCTTACACCGATCCGAGAATAACCGTGCAGGTGCTTCCCCGCGGAAGGCAGGATATAAATTGACAACACTGCAGAAAATATCGAGTCTGAAATTCGAAAACTATAACATAACTAAGTTTTTCGTACAAATAATAATAATAATAAGCTTAATTTTTATAATTGCTCTATTTTTTTCATAAAAAAAAAATAACTGACGAACTATTTTATTTATATATTATAATTTATAATAGATATTTGATAGTTAGATATACTAAATAGTTATAGATTATAGATTGCTCGAGTGAATAGTATGTTGGAAAGCGAGTTACATTAATTGCAGACTATTCTGATCTTATAATAAGTACTTGAAGTACTTCATTAAAATTAATATACCTACATAAAAGTGCTTCTTGAGATTAATAACTATTGATCTTGTACAATATTATGCTATATTGTTTTAATAATTGTTCATAAGAACATTAGAAGGATTTATTTAAATTGCTTTTGTAAAATGTGTATATTTTATGAAAATAATTATTTAATTATGTATAATTCATTCAACTGTAGCTATATATATATTTTTATTAATATAGTAAGTAAGGTACCTACTCAAATTAATGTATTACTATTTTTATGGTTTATTTTACATCTGTAGATCATTATTAATAATTATCTTCATCGATGTCGTCTAGTGTTTCCAATATATCATCCTCATTATTCATTATGCGTACAGCGATTTCAGAATACGAAATTTAATTGCAAATTAATAACAATAGCGATAAAACTTTGAAATAAAATTCAATTAAATAGTTACCTATTTACATTATTTATATAGGTTTTTATATTTTGAATAAATCATAACACATTGTTGAAAGAAAATATATTATCATAACAAGATTTGCGGGACGAGTGCACGTGGTATTGATATAAATGGTCCTAAACATGTCATAAGCCAATAATAAAACAAATAAATATCATAAACTAAAAACATAAGGTGCAACCCACAACCCATGTATTAAAATTCGAATACTATAACTCTATAACAATAATGAAAACGTACCTACTACTCAAAAATCATGAACGCTAAAGCATGATGTACTGACCATAGACGTGTTAAATGATAATTTAAAAATAATTTTGAATGTATTATGCATGATAAAGGAGAATTAAAAAGTAAATAATTTACAAAAAAGAGAAATTAGATAATCGCTCTGCGTCAGCCTATATTACTAAGTATATATTCTAGAATGCTAGAAAAAAAATAGCTTATACCTTTGATACTAAAATTCCACGCAATTAAGAATATAAGTATATTAATAAATATAAATGTATTATTACATAGAAACATATACATCCTATATCATATTTTTATATAGTATGAACTCTTAAAAAAGTAAGTTATTGTCCGTTTTCAGCCTCATTCTCTCATTCTCATCTTTCTGGCCTGACTTTTATTTTATTAATATATTTTTTTATATGTGACTCAACAATAGGTTTTCCCAAAAAAATTATATATAGACTACTGACGCGTCATCACCACCACACCGTTGCTATTATTAAAGTGTCAACCGACAGGATCTTAGCCTTCCCTCGCACTCGTGCGCGCGCACACGCACACAGCCCATAAGGTTGGCGTTGGATACGTATTTAACTTAGTTTTTACCAACCATTTGGATGACATGCACACTCCTCGACACATACACGATGGGGCCAGTGGCAGGTTACGGGGACGCGAACGGTTTTGCCGAAAACTGACACTTTCACTAAACAAAATTGTTTTGGCTTAAAATAATCTATAACTGTTTTAATTATTTTAGCATCATTAACTTCAGAAAAAAACACTCGCATTTGTATAATACAATTACGCTTTTTGTTCAAATGTATATTTTTTTGTTGTATTTCAATTTTTTCAGTTATATTTTTTTCACTTTTGGACTATAATATTTATATTATATACAATAACATAATAAAACTGATGTACGTGACCACTTTCCTTCGTAGACATTATTATGAAAGGGGGGTGGCGATATAAATTATAATTTATTTTTATAAATCCTAATTTTAGTTATTTTCATTTTGAATGATAATTGAATTGGAACTAAAATTGTATTTTATTTTTTTTCATATTCGATATTTACAGCAAGAATATAATCATATTTTAACAATGGTAAGAAATCCATCAAAAATAATATGAAAAAGTTCACTTTTCAGTTGATATATTGTATTATGCGATGCCTCAATGTTATAACAATATTTAACAGTTCAAGATAAATATTCATATAATCATATGTAAACAGTCAATTATACATGTTAAGTGTTTAATCTCCAATATTACATAGTTTCCCGTATAGTTATATATAGATAATAATACGTACATTGTATCGTAACAATATATTTGTGCAATGTGTGTTTACATTTTACACATCCCTCCGAGAGTTTATAGGCCAGTTCAGTTCAAAACTGTCGAATAATAATTAGACGCGTGCCTGTACTGCAAAATATGATAATGATAATAATAATAATAATAATAATAATAATAATCATTATTATTAGATATTATATTGATTAACGCGGCACTAATGTTTTAGTTTAGTGCTACATAGGCATACGGCGCCCTATACCTTATATGTAGCATACGATGTTCGTGGTATTTACTCGGTGTGTGTGATTTTACTGCGGCTTATATATAATTAAGTGTTCGCGTATTGTGTTGTATATTGCCGACGAGGGAATACCAGTGGATTTAAACAATATGAACATCAAGCCACAGCGAACGATTATTGAAAAGCGTGTACATAGTACAACACTAATATTATATTTATTAGCTAATGCATTTGCTGATAAAATATAAGCTGTTGTAAACGTCTAAATAAACATATTGTTTCGACCTACTTTGAAAAAGTCCACGCTGCTCGCCCGAAAAAACTAACTGATCGTCTAATGGCGCGGCGTATAATACGTTATCAGCTCCGTAGATACCTAGCCTACCCTGTACATTCGCTCAATTGATACTCCATAGATACCACCACTACCATCTATCCGTCGTCCGCAGGCGGAGACCACTGCAGTGTACGATATTATTATTATTATAATTTGATAGTTTGAATTTTTTTTTTCGTTTTATAGTTCTGTATAGATAACAATATGTATGCATAAAATATTATAATATCATACTGTTGTTCCGTCGGAATAAGTTTTGCATTATTCACGGGGTGGTGCGCATTATCGTCGTACGTATCAATAAATAATACTACTAATAATAAATAATAATACATTACACGGCTACCTATATACATAATAATAATAATGTCCGACGGCAACGACGATTGTGGTATAATACGAAATGTATGCGATAAAATATGTCAAAATTCATCGTTTGCACGCACGCGACAGTACGTAAATATTATATTATTATACGCTACAAAATTATTATTATTATTATTATTATTATACATATACGCCCCGCGTACGCGTAAATCGAGTCCCCCCCCCCGTTACACATCACGATATTTTCTCGTAAAATAACGTTATTTGTATCGTTATTACTAATTATCATCGCCGGTATAACTCTGACCGACACAAATGAGTAAATGACAAAATGATAAAGTATCGCACGGTTCGCACGTGCGGCGGTTAAAACACATTATTATTAACGTCGTCCGTCGTCGCAGTCGAACGCACGCGATCGCCAGAAACGGACGGACCGAGAACGGCTAAAAGCGCCACGTGCACGATTTGTTTAGCTTTCCGTTTAACGTTAAATTAAGTTCGTACAATTAAAATAGAACTGAAAAATACGCATAAATGACCTACGCTCTTCGATTACGAATATGGGTACGTTCTATATATTTATGTTTTTTTCATAAAATAATAAAAATATATCAATTTATAATCAAATAGAAATTGATTATAGGAAAAAGATAAATTTATGATTTTAATTTTAACGTCCACGTTACGCTATTGGATTCAGAGATGGTTCTAGGGGAGGCCATTCCTCAGTAAGCTCGTAATTCTAATAAAAAACCGTTTATTGTTCAAAAAAATACATTTACATATACCATCGACTATTATAGACACGTCTAAGTGTGTAATTAGAGGTATGCACCTTGTACCTTTTAATTATTATCTATACTTCGAAAGTTCAAAGTATAAACTATAATAATAAAAAATATACAGTGATATGATATTATGACTTACTCCCCCCTCCAGTTAAGTCCCTGGGAGCCGCCCTGTTTAGATTATTATTCCAAGTTAATAATTTGATGAAAAATTTTAGGTAAACGTTTTGAACCTATAACTTGAATATTAAATAATATGGTTTTACAATTATTGTAATTATAGTTTTGTATACTATAATAATAATTACATTATAATCATAATATAAACTTTTTTTATACATAAATCCAGGGCTTTAGCTACTCGAAATTAGTTTGTCAAGCTCCATTCATGATCATATAGAATAATTATGTTAAATATAATCGAAAAATTACATAAAAATAGTATATTATGTGTCCAATCATTCCTATTTTTGAAAAATTAAAATTGATTTTATTTTATTTGATTATTTTTAGTTTATAATATATCAATAACTGCATAATACGTATACGCATCGATACATTATATTATACGTAATTAATAAATCCACTTTTCAAGATTGATGGAATCCAGATTTAAACAATTTCTGGAATTTTATAAGGATAAAGATAACGTATATAAATACAAATTTACATTACTATACATTTACATATTCCATAGAAAATTACAATCTTGCACTTCTCTCAACAACCAGATAACTCAGTTCGACGTTTAAATAAACGTTGGTACGTGATCTCTTGAAAAATTAGAATTAACCTAAATAAATAATAACTTTTGTTGGCAGATTTCTATCATTGGGTTGCCTCCGTCTCTGTTATTTCACTGTAAATTACTCGTATACGTATTATTTTTACTGTATATTATTTGGTTTAACATAATTTTATAAAATTCACCGTTCACAGTTTTGACACAGAATATAAATATTCAGTTAACTAAGTGAAGTAACTTTGAACTTAAAACTTTAAACCCAACTTACGTATATTTTTCAACATTAACTTAACCAATCGAAAAACACAGTTAACTAATCTAGCCTAAAAAATAGTAAAAATTATAAGATTTACCGATATTTATTTAAATAAAACTTTACATACATGTATAAAAAAATGTAAATTTTTAAATGTACAATACAAATTTAACTAATTACATTTTAGAGTAAGTTGGATGGAAATTATGTAACTTCTTACTCGTTACAAATTACAATTATAATTTGTTTCGTAACTTTGATACGAGTGACTGATACTTGCAAACTATTTGCCTGTATAATATATGTATGTACACATATATATTATATATTTATGCAGACACGCATATGTATATATTTACAGTAATAGATAATATGTGCCAATGCATGTACTATTTGGTTCTTTATATTATTATATTAATTACGATCGTGATCAGTGACGTAATTTCAGTTTTCGGTAGAAGGGGGCAAAAGTTTTGACCGGCCTATAAATGGGTAAAAAAAAAAACCGCTGGCTTCGCTCGCAACGAATTATCTATACTTATATTTTTATCAAATTACCATTTTCAACTTACTTATTTTTTAATTTTTTATTCTTATTGTTACAAACCTTTTTATTACCTAGGTAAACAACACGATTTGCAAATAAAAACTAGATATTTTATAAAAACAATAACAAGTACAAATAAAACTGTAAAATATAAACTTTACCGTACGGCGTCACGATTATCGCAAGCTAACTGATTACTGAAGTCTAAAAGCTAAAACCAATGATTAATAGGAGTGCCGAATGGCTTACGGTTGATGTTTTTAGAATTTGTACTAATTTTAGATTTTAGAAATAAAACCATACGGAGATTATGATATTAGTTATTATTATTGTTGTTTCTTTTCCTTTAAAATGCACACACACACACACATATCCAATATCCATGCATGCATGTATCCGCATGCGTCTAAATATAAATATATTCCAACTAAATTATTAATTAAAAATGTATCATTACGACAATAATTTCTTAGTACACAGTATAATATTTTAAGAAAATACTATAAATTTTATATAGTCATGTTTTTGGACTAATTAAATATAATAATAAATAATGGTTCAACGGCAATCACCGGGCACCGGCCCATCGGGCTGCTTTTAAAATTAGACAGGGGCAAATGCCCACCTTGTACCCCCCTCCCAAATGACGCCACTGATCGTGATCAATGATAGTATTGCTTTAAGGACGGAAGCATAGTTGAAATAAAAGAAGACGTAAATTATTTAAACGTTGTCTGTCTTTACCGGACATAATTTTCGTCACTTGATCACTATTCAAATGCAGTGAATCACAATTATATCAACAAATCGCAGCTCAGATTTGACGAAATTAAATTACCCGATACGTATCGGCCGGATATCAGGCATGGGTCCAGTATCATCCAATATGTTTAAGCGAATTCGAAGGAATATTTCATTTTTATTGAATGGTTTATAACATTTAATTTTACGGCCACCATAACGTTTGCCCGTGCATATTATTTCAAATAACTAAATTTTCGTCCTGATTGTTTTTACAGAATATTTAATATTTGTTCACAAAAAGTCCAATAAATTTACATTCTAAATTGTTGGATTTTTTTTTTTTTTTTTGTTCATTTGCATTCTAACAAATCGATAACAGATAAATAAAATCGGTTCCCATACTAAAAATAAAAAATAAATAGTTTACACTTAAAAACTTTAAACAAATTAAAACCTAAATCCGAAAAACGTCAAAAACTTTTTAAATTTATGTAAAAATAATGTGTATATACATTATTGTATGTGTAATTCCATTTCCCCATAACGTATACCTATATTTACGAGAGAGTTTTATATGTTTTGGTTTTAGTTTTTTTTTCTCTGCTCTATTTTATCTTTTTTATCTTATTTGTTGTGCAAACTGATTGAATGAATAATATAAAACGTCCTCATCAAAAATAGAAACAACAAATAACAAAATAAAATCCGCTCAAAGTATAAAAAAAAATAAAACTTGATATACAAATTATAAAGCCAATATATTTTTGTAGTTTTCAGAGACTTTAATACCGGCTTTTACCTTGACTTTTATCGCCATAAATACATATATATGTATATAAGTATTCTTGGTTTTCTCAACATTTAATGATTGTTTTTTCTGTCACTCTTTATTATAGCATACGTTTATTATTTGTGACTTTATTATAGCAGCTGAATTAAATTAAACAGTACATTTTTATAACATTTTTAAAGTTAGGCATGATTAGAAACAAATAAGCTTCATACTTAATGACACTGAACGAAAAAACACTATGGTTAACTATTAATATTTATGAATATTACATCCATAAACATTATAAAATTCATGTATAATTATTATAACGTATTGAGGTGTTGACAAATTCAATGAATGTATATTTTATATTTATTAAAATGTATGGATTTGTAACTATATAGATATAATCCTTATGAGCTTTAATCGTTAATTTAACAAAATGTATTTGTCAGATATTATTTGAAAAGTGAAGATAATTTAATCATTTTTACCTCATCTATTTATTTATTATTATTTTTTTGTATTGTAACTATGTAATAATTTAAGTATTGGGAATTTAGGATCCATGAGTATTTTATGAGATCTTATTTATCCATTAATAATATTAAAATTTCACTAAAAATATATTTTTATACTATATCCACCAAAGGAACTATTTAAATATTTAATATTTTCTATAAAAAAAAAATTAGAGACCAATCTATTGAGTTGGTGTATGTGGTATGCCCAATGTACAATATGTATCTAACAGTTTACTCGTATGTATAATAATAATAATAATAATAATAATAATAATGGTAATGGTAGCCTGAAAGAGATAACACCGAAGACTTGACTTGAAAAATGATGGTGTGCGCCGTGGGGGGAAGGGATAAATCTCCTGCAACGATGGCGCTGTAACGCTGTAACTAGTAATTCGTGAAAAAAAAAAATAAAAATAAGAAGAATGAAACTCAAGATACATAAACCTTGAAGGCTTAAAACAGTAGATGAACTATTATTTTTTTTTAGAAATAAAGGGTTTATTTATTAGGTTATTAACCTACTTTGTATTAAATATCTTATTGACTAATAAAGGTTTATATTTTTTCGTTTATTTTTTAAAGCACTAACGTATTTTAATCATTTATTTTGTACTTAATTTGAAGTAATATTACAAAACAATATTTTGAAAAAATAAAATTCTATTTCTTCTATTTTTATCATTATTGTTTGAATTTTTTTACTTTCTGAATTTTGAATTCTAATCAGCATTTTTTTTTTCAGTTAAAGTGAGTAGTTTGGTAGCAATACAGGGGTGTCTCTCAAAAAGTTGATTCATTACTCTCCTGTAATTATACTTAAAACATCTATAATAGGTATAACTAACTAACTCATATCGTTCTAAATACGAATTGTATATATTAAAATTATTAAAAATATGCACCGTATTAGAATATGAAATTTAAAAACTGTAATTATTCATAAAAGTAAGAAACTTAAAAAATTATAAAAACAAAAAAATATTTCCAGAAATGTTAAAACATTTTTATAATATAATATTATATTATGAATGAAATGTTGTTTATTGGTAAGCATAGTTATATAACTTGCAAACGGATAAATCGATTTAACTCATTAAAAAATATATATATACTCGTGTCTCGTAATAATCCAAATAAAGTTTTATTTAAAGAACAATTTGAAGTTTTTCGTAAAATTGAAACATTTTTGATAAACTGAACGTACTTTTTTAATAGGATTTTTATATTAATTCGCGACCATATTCGTGTTTAACGTTTAATTGTTTTAATCGATTTTAATAATAATTTACAATGTTACCTATAGTTATTTTGATTTTTGATTACGAATTATTTCCGTTTGTTTTCTATTAAATATATAGACCAGTGACATCCAATCAAATCATGACACAAAAACGGGGTCTTCTAAACTTTAATATTTAATTTATTTAACATATATGATTATATTGTGTGATTGTGTCATATCAAGAGAGCTAACTTAATGTAAAAATTAACCATTTTTAGGTAATAAAGTGTGTTTTAAAAAATGTTCAGTAATTGAAGTATTGATATGATGTGCGTTTGTAATAAATAACTAAATCAGCGGACTAGTGATATTGGTCAACATTTTCTGGAAGTATCTATCGGAGAAGCAGCGACGTCCTGGTCGGTCATCGTTCTCGTACTCGCGACCGCCGCTGTTGAACTAGATAAAACATATTAAACACAATATTATGTTTATTTATCTGTTAGAAAATCAGAAAACCCAACTACGATGCTCGTCTTTTACATAAAGCCAATAAACACAAATTAATTCGATAATGTATGTATGACATATCACGATTACGATTAGGCGTTTACGATATATTATTTCCTATAGGTGTGTTGCATGAGCTCACATGATGATTTTCGGTTTTGGACTTTCTTACTTTTATAATGACCATCATTGTCAATATGTTTTAGTTTGAATCATTTTTTTTATCATTGTAAAAAATATAAGAACATAACATGTTGTTTTTTTTAAACGGCTTATTAAAATATTTACACAGTTGATACATTGTTGTTATTATTATTTATTATTATTAAAATTGTGCTATAACACGAGACGTTTTACTCGGTGGTAAAGCCATTGTTATTATTTTTTTTCTTTAACCGCGTAATATGACTTTTTTATATTTCTATCCTCCGTATAATACACAATAATTGCCACTCTAAACTTCAGTATTTTACGAATATTCGTAAAATATTATAGAAGCACCGAATCAATACTAGGTAGGTACGACATTTTCCTACAGTCAACTCCCATTAATATGCATGAACATATATTTAAATAATGTATGCGATACGTCATTAATATTTACGTTCTCTCAGATAGATTTCATTATACTGTCGTTACACCATCCCTTTGTCCATATACTCCATTAGTGTATTATCACTATCTCTTAAGCTCTGGGTCAGACGTTTAAATTATTTAGCTTCTATCCATCACACCGTATAACACCCCTTTATACCTCTCCGTTATAATATGTACGTTTCCCGTTTTTATCGCGTCCACTCATCCGGGTTGGCTTTCAAATTTTTCCATGCTTTTTTCGCGAACGGTTGAGTTAATTATTATCAACATCGATCGGGGTCCGGAATCTTATTAACGAAAAAACATTCCGGTTTGTCCCCCTATTCCTTTCAATATTATCTAAAATATAAGATCATTTTTAGTCTTAAATTGTATAATGGTACTACATAAAAAATTTAATTATACAATATCGAATAAAAAATTTTTATGTTTGCCGTTAATATTATACTCTGTAAGATCTCAATATTTTTAAAGTCAAATAAAATAGACATCGTTCATTATTCAAAAAAAAAGTTTTATTTTATCACGATAAAATCAATCATATAACTATTAACTTAGACAATCGATAAATTTATAAAATTCGAAAATGATAGTAAATAAATTTAAAAAAAAATAAAAATAGACGAACATTAAAAAAAAAAATGTATATTGTGGTGTACAAATGTGAGATACGCTGTAGTTATAATGTATATATATATATATATATAATTTATCGGTGTTTATTATGTAGGTGCTTAGTGAACGCCAAAAAAGTTTAGGTTATTGAATATTTTATTATTACGTTATGGATGCATTAAATTATAAAAAGGCATAATTCAAATTATTTGGTAACTATATTATTATTTATTATAATATTATTATACCATGACTGTTATGAAATTATACCTATATATAACGCCCTGTCTTATAATTTATTACTATGTACCCATACGTATAAAATAATGTTAGTTTGAGCTCTTACTTGGTTTTTGATTTTTATCGAATTCGTTTTTGAAGAACGTCAGATAATGTAGGATAAGTACAAAAAAATTGTTTACAAATTTTACAATTATTATTTAATAATAATTAAAAAATTAAACCCGGATAATATATAGATTAATATGATACAGAATACTAATGTAAACGTCCTAAATTTGAAAATATCTAATGGAATATAGCATACACTGTATATTATATTGATGTATAATATTATATATAAAAAAATATTTGAAAGGAATGTTTGAAAAAAGTTTATAGTTTTTAAAAATTCCTAACAATGAGAAATATTCTATTGATATCACTTGACTTCCAAAGTATTGGTTAGTAAGCTTATGGCTTATCGCCTATCACTTCGTTTGCTGATACAGTTTTTAGGAAACTCAAATGCTGAGAACGATAGGCACCTAAAATGATTATTGTGGCATTTTTATCTTCCACGAGCATTCTTTGAAAGTCTTGAACCACTGATGTCTATCTAGCTTCGTGGTTAATTGTGATATACATTTCACCATATTATATAGGGTAGCATAATCGTATTTAACGTCAAGTCGTTGATGTTTCATATAACGGGATAAACGTTATTAAGACTGACGCATACAACTGTCAACTTTCACCAAAAAAGGTTAATATGATTGACAACCATCACATCATATATATACCGTTGTATCATTTTTGAAATCACGTTTTATACATTTTATCAGTGTCGCTTGATAAAAAAAAAAACTCGAAACTTTTCCATGTGGGAACATTGTGTAAAAGTTGGACTACGGATAATAAAAATATTCAAGTTATCATAAGTTATAGGCTAGCTTGGTAAAATGGTAAGATAAATAAAACGAATCTATAAATAATAAAAGACCATAAGTTTAAATTTGTGTGAAATGTTGTACATCATAACTTGACTATTTTATGAATATTGACTTCTAATGTGAAATTCGTATAATATGAGATTAAAATTTTCTGATTTTCCTAGAAAAAAAGTGAGGTATTTATGTTATTGAATATTCACGAACATCGGACGGGGTAATTCCCGTATATTTTGTTCAAGCAACTAAATATTAATAATAATAACAGCCTTGTTCCTAGAATGAGTCTAGAATTTAGATAATAATAATATACGCACATAGAAGTTGTTTTGAGAAAAAAATAAAACAAAATTGTATACATCAACAATATATATAAATTTAATTGTTATAAACTTATAAATATTAAAGAAAAAAGTCAATAGGGGATCTACCCACCTCATCCCATTCCCACTGTTTGACCTCCACTGACGACAAGATTTGTTTTATTTATGGTTTATACAATCATATTTCATCACTAAACAAGAATAAGAGAAAATGTCATACTATAAATATATATTTTCTCTTATTTAAATGTATTGAAAATTATCGTTCAATAAAACAATATATTGTGTATCACTGTTAAGAAAAAATATTTCACGTGCCATAGTTTTTGTTGTAAACATAATTTATAATTTTCTTCAATTGTTAACAACTTTATGTTAGGCATGTAGTTTAAATTAACTATGTATCGATATTGATTCTTTGCAAAATTCAATTTTAAACCTAAAACAGGTAGAACATTATAACACCATAAGTTTATAAATTATTACAAATTATTGTCTACGTTTTTCTGAAATACTTTCTAAAATTAAATGTATTATTCTTTTTTCTTCTCGCTATCACATGAGATTAAAAATATTTTTCTTAGTGTTAATTTCCCAATTTTAATCAGGTTTGAGTATTATTAAACCTTATATGAAATTATGATATCAATCACAAAATCTTATCAATGTATAATTATAAATTAAAAATACTAAATCAACCTTATCTTTAACCATACAAGCTACACACGAGATACTCCATCTCATTTAAATTTAAATTAGATTTGAAATCTTCTATAGACTTTAATCGATTTAATTAAGTTAGGTTAATGAAAAACCTAAACGATTCAAATTTCAATGCATTTTTGGATTTGTATTCATATTTACTGACACTAAACGGGAAGTAATTTCGCTGCACCACCTAAACATAACTCACAACGTTAATCATATGTCACTCGTCAGTACGGTCAAAACGCTTTCAGTTTGCCGTAGGAAGTACCTATCTACGCATAACACATCGCACGGGTAGTGGCTGTTTCCTGCCAAACTAACCTTGGGCAGAAAAGCTTATACGTCTATGTGTGTAGGCATATTGTCGTTCTAATAATATTTTATTACCATTTTCAAATATATTAAAAAATTGTATCATTTCAACTTTTTGAGTATTATTCCCATCGTAGTACATGTCTTGTACCACAGTATCCGTAGTACGTGTCATAAAATATAATAATAAAAGTATATAATATTTTTTAAACTTATATTCATGTATGAAAATATATACATTTTAAAATTAAAAAAAAAACCCTGTAATTTTTGGAAATTTTAAATCAAAAATTGTGGATGATTTATTCCTTCATTTTTTCTCATCTATGTTCCAACGAGTTTATTTTTTTCAGACATTATATTATATTTAAATACTCCGCGAAATAAACTTAAACATATTCTAAAATATAAACAATAGTTGAAAGGAAACCGTGTCTGATAACGACATAGTAGATTATTACATACTATTTCATCAAGAATATTATTTTGTTTATATTATTTTATTTTAAATAACAATACAAGACGTGCCCGATTTAATACAATATTAAAATATATAATAAATATTGTTTGTACAAGCTATTTTAAAGTAGAATTGATGGTCCTTATTATGTTCATCATTTATTATAACGGTTAATTCAAATAGATAATACAGAATTATCATTTTTTTTTCTCAAGTTTACTTTGAAGTTTGATATTTATCTCTATAATAAGTACAAACCAGTAACCACCATTTAATAATATATTTTAGGCTTACTAACCCTTATATTCGGTCATTCGGTGGCTTCTAATCCGGGCATGAGCTTAATGTCGTCAGGTTCTGTGGCCCCTCAGTGCGTTCTAATACTAATAAACAATAAATAACTGTATAGAATCGGGTCAATATTAAATACGGACTATGAGCACAGAATAGATGAATTATATATTTCGTCTATTGTGTGCTATGAGTGTTGTTCAAAAAATGATAATGCTGATTAACTAGTATTACATCAAATTTAAGAGCATAATCATTATTATTATTTACTACTATACTGATTGTACCATAGTATTACGTATTATGTTATGCTGTTATTTTTTAAATTTGAATGCAAGTTATTATTTTTACATATCATATTACAGTATTCAAAAAATGTATACAATGCACGCGATTGTTGAGTTATTTTTTTATATTTCAAACTGAAAATATAATAATATGTGCAATGTACATGTAGTACCCTTCCCAATATAATTCATTCTATTAATCCGAATTTTCACAATAACATACAATAACATGTTTGATTTGAACTCCAGTTAAATAGAAGACTTTTCAAATAATGTATACACATTAATATAATATTATTTGAATCACCCAACAAATGTATTTATAATTTATAAAGTGCTTAATATTTTCCACAAAATATAAAACAAGTACATATCTGCCATTCATTACAACTTAAATAATATTGAATTACTAAAATATTATAAATATATTTATCATTACAAAGGTAACTATTTCGCTTATTAAATTATCATCTATAGTCTAACAAATATCGCTCAAATAAGTAAAATATTTATTTGATTTCAAATTAATTTCTCTACGATAAATAAATAACTGCGTAATTATAAATACGTCGATACTTCTAGATTACATGATAACCTATTTTTATTTTAGACAAGACAAATTTTTATTAAACAATACATTTTATAAAACATGCATATAATTAAAATTTAACATTTTATTAACAGTGATGTGGACAAAAGTTAAATTTTTGTTTGTCGTTTAGTAACTCAATGGAGATTTTAAATTTGGCATTCAAAATAATAATAATTTATTGGTTTTCATAATTACATTATACATTAAATAAAAGTCACGGATAAAATATCTTAAATTACAGCTATAGTCCAATAAATAATAAAGTATTTAAAAAAAAGAAGATATTGACGTTACGTCGTTATGTTAAAAAGAATTAAAAATGTTTTAAGAATAAAATTATTTGAATGCTAAATGTTTAATTTTGACGTTCATAAAAGATTAACCATTTTGATGGCATTCTAATAATTAAAAAAAAAAAAAACAGTTTTAATATACCGTAATTTTAAATCATCCAAATATAACGATTCAGATACTTTAAGTACTGTGACTGTTGTGCAATGTAATTTATTAACATTGAATACGATTAAAAAGTATATTAATTTGAATTTCAAACAGTTATTTAACTACTTTTTGTAATTGAACATTTAATTGCTGATTATAATATATTTTAAAGGTATCAATTGACTTTTATAATTATAAATGTAAACTATTTCAGTGCAGTCATGAATTATATTTTATTAATTACCTAAGTATTTATCTTGAATGAACAATTAACTATCAAGCCAAATATTTTACTAAAATAAAATATTAAGGATGCAATTGTTTTATAAGAAAAAAATATAATAAAAATAGTAATTATTTTTATTTCCGCTATCTGTTTATCTATTTTATACTTCTATGGAATTTAAAATTATAAACAATTTCCTCATTAACATAATTAAAAAGAAACATTTTAGAAATGTGTTAAATTACTTTTACTTAAATTATAGTATTTTGAATACGTTACGAAGTATATAACAATTCCAAAACTGTACTAGTACCCAAATAACTACAGAGTAAAATATGTATAATATTATATATATACCTATGTTTTTCTTTGATATTTTTGTATGAGTAACAGGATATATTTATTATTTAAATCATTTAATGAATAATCATTATAAATCATTTATAATTATAATAATAATAATTATTATTCAATTTACCAATCGGATCTCAAAAAAACATGAAATTCATAATTTTAGGTACTACTTACAATTTGTTTTTAAGTACTTTGTTACTTGTATTATTTATTTCTTAAAATACAATAATAACAACAAAAATAAAATATTATTTATTAATTTATTTATACAAAAATATTTCTATTAATTCTTATTTCTAATTATAAATTATTAAAATTCAAAAGGCAAAATCGTCAACGTCAACTCTGGAAATACACAAATACTCAATCTTCATTCATCAGTGGACAACCAGCAACGTCCCGTACCGATTAGCATCCACCAACCATACTGCAATTTAATTTTATTTAACAACTATATATCTTATGATTTCTTAAAATTTTATTTTTAACTGTTATAATCGCTAAAAGGAATTTTGTGTATACCCACTTTCCAATATAAAACATACAGTTGTTGGTGTACACTATAATACCCAGACTAAAATATAAAAATATAGATTATTTGGTTTTGAATATTTTAATATCATACATGGGCGACATAGCTAGAATATAAAAATCTGAGAATTGAACAAATCATCACCCAGAAAAAATTTCTGATGAATCACAATTTGTCAATTGAGCAGACGAATCTCATACAAAAACCAGTCACTCTTTGGGAAAGACGCTAAATCGGCACATTAAACATATATTTTGAATTGCATGAAATTGAAAAAAAAATTGTTAAATGTTATATACGTATTTATATATATATTACGACAATATCATTAAAAATTATACTGTTAACGGATTTATTATAGGTACAAGAATGAATGATGTCACCATAAAAACTGATGATAATTTATGTAACAAAAAAAGTGTTATATATTTTAGATGCCTTTCTATCACTACCTAAAAGACATGTTCACGGAAATCGTAAGCTTTTTTAAATTGTAATTATTATTATTTTTTTAAATCGTAAAGTAAAAATTATAGATGGTGGCCAAACCTAACCAAGTCGTTCAAAATACAAAAATGTTTTAGTTAAACGGACAAACAGTGTTCGCTGACCTAGTTATAATTTATAATGTAAAAATGCGTACCATAACTTCCAACCGTCACCAAAACATAATGTAAAATGGTTTAGAATATAAGAGTTTAGGGAGCAATAATTACTTTTTAGAACCACATAGCGCACCAATGTTATCTTACTACAAAGCAGCATCACAAAGCTTGGTTTACGCATTCTTTATTTTAACTATATTATTTTATTATATTATTATTATTATTATTATTATTATTATTATTATTATTACTAGGTATAAAGTCACGGCGAGGTTGAAGATTTATTAAGACACGCGTCTCGATCGAAAAAAAGTTATATAATACAAATATAATATATATTATATTATTATTCACGCGAAAACGTAAGTAGATAAAAAAAAAATTTACTCGTCCGTCTGCTATATATGACGGTTTACATGTGCAGCATAATATCCTGTTCTCATAACATCGCAGCGTGATTTAAACCACATCGAGTGTCTCACATATATATATATATATTATATTATAATATATGATGTATAATAACAATATTTACCTAAAATCGTGTATTCGGTATACCTATAATACTACAAAATATATAGTATTGCGTATACCATGCGTGTGACTAAATTATTATACTCACATATAATGTGGTTTTTTTTCATATTTTTGGTAATTCATTCGAATTCGTATTATATACATGTTTTATGTACATATTATTTTGTATTTACTACCTTCATCGTACAAACCACAAACACGCTGTTATATTTATTTTATTTTTATTTATGATTCTGTGTTATTATTATAACCACCATACCCATTCGCTATCTTTTTTTTATTTTTAATACTACTAGCGCGTGGATGTAAATAATACATATACATTATAACATAATATTTATGCACACACGTGTATCATATTATTGATGTTACGATAATCGCGCACTGCACCAACGTTCGGCGTTTGGCAACGGTTCTCAAACGTATACGGCACATATCGACAGAACAACGCCACGAAGGTATATAAATTGCACACGGCGAAGGGATGAAAATTTAAATTGCGTAGTAAAACCAGTGTAGTGAATCATTTGTATCAGTTGAACTGTATGGTAAATTAAAATTCTAAGCAGGCATGAGGATATTATCGTGCGTGCCACTTGAACTATATTATTATGAAACTTGAGCATTATGCATGCAAACCGAATGAATGCCATTAACAATCATAAATGTTCAGTGGACACCGCGAGGCGGATTTTCGGTATATTAGTCGTCTAGTAAATTAAATGTACCCGAAATTATGTGTTATTAACGGAGAAAAAAATCATTTAAAATACTTCATAATTTATTGTTTTATAACCTATCGCGGTGATCTATTCGGCCTGCCTATCGGTACATCGGTACAGACGATGGCCGTTCATAATATCGCATCCCAAATATATACGATTTACGCGAACAACTACCGTAAAAATATTATTATTTCAGTGCCGAAATATGTGACGAGCCCCATAATATATCGTTAATCATATCGTTGTGATACACTGCGACCACAGTGAACGGCTAGTGCGATATATTTACACAACCGCCAATATCGTTCACGAGGATACGTCCCACGCAATAAAGTCCAGTGGCGGCGAGAGCCGTTCGCTCTTGACCATAATAATCACCGCGAGTCGATCATCGTTAACTGCCGTACCGGCTGTCGCGTACATCGGACATTCGCGTACAACACTGTAACGGTGGTGTTGATGGCGGTACCGGGTGGTGGTGGTAGCGGTAGTTGTGGCACTGATGGCGGTCATAATGACATTTACGCTTCGGGTACGGAGGAAGATACTAAATTATAACGCAGTGTAGTGCAGTAACGTGGGAAACAGTACCTATGGCCGGGTATGTGTGTGTGTGTGTGTGTGTGTGCTAGAGTTGTAGTCTAATGAAAACAATTTGTTAATTAACAGCTCTGAAAACATATATTGCCGCTGGTGCTTCGGAGTGCTCCCAGAAATACGCTTTAAACCCCCCACTCACGGAAAAGCGTATAAAATAATAATAATAATAATAATTATTATTATTATTATTATTACTCGGATAAAGAGGCGTAATGCGATTGAAACCGCAAATTCTCGTTTAATACTACGGGTACCTATACAAGTGCGTAATAATATGTGTTTGAAGCTTGCAGATGTGTAGGTTTATGTAAAAAAAATATTATATACGCATCGTTTTAAAACACTTTTACGTTAACGTTACAATATCATAATAAAGTATGGCGTGCGGTTGTTGAGTATGTTATTTTAATACGAATCTATTCAAGCGGTTGTTATACATTTGCTTATTTTTACTTTAATTACTACAAATTGTTTGAAGTTGAAAAAAAATGTTTCGAAATAATATATTATAATACAGCATACACATAAGTATAGACATTTCAAACAAACCACATATCTCGTCAATATTGATTTACGTATTATACGGTAGATGGTTTTCTGTCATTAATCGCCGGTGTTGAACAAGTATTATAGCGGTAGTAAAATAAAATAAAATAAAATAAAATAAATTGTGTACAAAAATCACAAAATATGTGTCATTGCCGTCTACGATGATGAGTTTAAACTTTAAGAAAAACGTAACTTATCATTCATTGTTAGAATTTATAATATACCTATCATATTTTTAGAATATTAACGAATTATAATTGAATTTTAAATTTTATTTGTTAACTCAAAAATGTATTTTAATGATTGTGTTTACTAAAATGTGTTATATTTACAAGGCTTTGTTTTATTTAAACACCACGGCAAAACAAAATAAGATTTTGTCGAGTTTTTCGATTAAATATTTTAAAATATAACAAGACCATAATAATACAATTCGTAACCAATTGACTTTGGTTACGTCAGGTTTAAAAGATATATTAAGATCAACTTCTGATTAAAATTAGTTTATAAAATGTAGTTCAGAAACGTCATCCCTGCTCAGTGGACAGTAAAACGAAACTGCAAAATAGACTTGAATTGTTTGGACAATTCGGAAGACTAGTGAAGCGTGAATTGAATGATTTCGAGTAAACTATAAAAGTGGAGGTATCTAGTATTTTAGATGAGATATCAGTTGTACACAATGGAAGGAGATCGTTGGACAAACTGACGACGGAGACGATGGATTGAAAATAATTCGAACACAAAATGTCCAGTTTTCAAATCAATCCGAGTGGAGGTATTACTTGGTTACCTAGAGGATATCATTTGTTTTCTCATCGCTGTCTTTAAGACGACTACACGGTCAACGAGAATCGTACGGAAAATCTAGTGAAGAAATAAAAATGCAAACCGCATATTATATTAAATGGTTTTATTTCTCGTCAAAACGGACCTGCATATTTAATTAGATAACCCCGGGCGCGCGTTAGATTTGAAAACGACTCGATATAATAATAGTGAGCCAGAATAGTAGTAATAATACTGTGTTGCGTTGTGTTTAAGAGGCAAAACGTGTTTAAAATATACTAGTAAAACGTTCTCCGGAGGGTTTGTGTGGACAATAATAATTTTAACGAAACGTTATAATTGAATTGAAGGGTACGAATAAAACGACCAGTCGGCCGACGCTCGACGTGTGTGCAATACGAAATAATAACGACAATAATAAAAGCAGCGGACCAAAAAAAAAGGCAAACTCAGCAGTTATTATATTACAACACGATAAGGGTCTTATGATATCGTCGCTTGGAATTTCAGACGCCGCGGGACGGAAGCGGTGACATCCACAGTCGCGCCGCGTGTTGTGAATGGCGAAAAGTCTCAGGGTTCGAATCGGGATTGCCGGACATGCGAATACTGTATCATATTTTCATGAATGATGTCCGCACGAATTAACACGTTCTTCCGGTATAAGAATTTTAATAATAATAATAATAATAAAAAAATGAAAAATATTCAATCACGCCACCTTTCGCCTCTTCTCCACCATAGAAATAAATGAATAAAATATGCATTTTCTTCTTGTTACATTTTTATAATAATAATAATAATAATATGCTATCGAAAATTACACTAAACAGTGTATAATATAGTGTAAGATAAATATAATGTAATATAATACAGTGTTATATATGACATAACGATAATATTATCTCGGTTTTAATCGTTTTGTGTTTTAAACGGTGGAAATAAACAAAGCCGTACCTACGGACTACGGTATAATATACACAGGGTACCATACATAAGCATCCTCAATCCTTATAGCTTTTAAAATAACGCAGTTATTTAAAACTTAATTTTTAAAATTTTTAAATACACTGAAATATCATATTTTCAAATTCTTGAGATTTTTTGTTCAACTTAAAAAGTATCTTGTGAAAATACAAACTTTTGTTTTTCTAATATTAACCCCCCTCCCTCTTTAAACATTAAATAATTATTTAGCAGATCATTTTTTGAAAATGTTTACATATATAGATCAAAAATTTGAACGAATAATTTTTAAGTTATTTAACTTATGATAATTTTATAATGTCAGTAATTTATTTTCATCTATCAATATTTATTATAGTTTAACAAAAATGATCAGAGTATAATAAATACTAGATTGTTTTTCTAAACCATAATATTTAATAATTTTTATCTTTTTTTAAAACTAACTGTAAAACTATTCATTTGAATTTCGAATTAAATAGATCATATTTTTTAAAATAATTATTCATTACATGATTTAAAGTAAAAAAAGAAGGGGGTTCATTTTAAATACAAATGTTTATATCACAACAATACTTGTCAAATCACACCCTGTATAGTGTATATGCTAAGAGTTTTTAGTAACGGATTTTCTAGACAGTAATATTAATTGCACTAAATTAAAACGGAAGAGAAAAAAAACTAAAACAAAAAATACATTTAAAATTACCGAGCATTAGAGTAATCGAATCCGATCAAAAAGGTTAAGCGACCGCCGTCGCTCATTTGCATTGATACGCGCGCACAATTCAACGAATTAGTCGTTTTGGATTTATAATAAAAATTTCGTAGAATAACAAGAGAATACCCGACTGGTGTGGGAAAAATTAAATATAATTGACAACATATTATTATCGTTTCAGGACTGACGATTTATTATTAGATAAATTATTGTGAAACGCGCAAGGTAAAGTTGTTTTATTAAATATATTGCAGACCACGTGAAGTTCATGTTCAATATCGTTATTTAGCTATACCAATATCGAAACTACTTCAAATGTATTTAATTAAAACTCAACCTTTTTGGACTAATTTTCAAATGACTAGTTCGTCTGTACTGTCATAATTAGCTCATTAAAAAAATAATCAAATAACATCTGATGGAAATGAGTCGAGTTTTACTTTTACGACTCTTTTAATTTGACGTTGACCAAACATCAAATGTTAAGCTTATGAATAATTTAAATGAAAAAAAAACTGTGACAGAAAGAATAACTGTATCGCTTGGTAAATTTACTAATTGATATTTAGTAAAAGCATGCTCTCTTTCCGCTTAATAAGAATAATTCATTTTGATATCCAAATTTTTATCTTATTATTTTTGGTTTTTTTTTACCATTTTATTCGATATATAACTTGTTTATAATACCATTTTTTTGAAAATTATCATAAATCATAATATTATATTATACTACACAAAAGAGCACATTTAAAAGAAATGTTTATTAGGAAAGCTGGAAATCGATTATGCCAAGTTTATATTGTTACATAATCACTCCATTAATCATATAAGTTATAAGTACCATTATAATAGTGTTTATTTATTTACTTCGTCAAACTCAATATTTTTGTGTCTGATTTATCTCGCCACTGGTCATATTAATTTTAAACTCAAACTTCGGGTGACTTACCTATTTAAAATTAATTAACTCATTTTCACCCATGTCTTAATTCTTTGAAAAATAGAAACACATCGCTTCCGAAACATCCATTTACTAACAATAAATCAAAATATCATACATCCGTACCTACTCATAAGTTTAGTGCTTAGTGTAAAGTGTTTTTGACACGTATTTAGTTATCAAATATATCGCCTAAGTTAATGAAACGGATTATTTGAGTCAACAACATTTGACTATAATGATTATTGAATTTAAAATACACATGCTATTAACACAGATATAGTTTAATATTTTATTGATTATTCAACTAATAAAACTGCGTTTTATACACATTCCTTGTGGCTAAGGAAACTAAGACATTATTATTTATTGATGCTTTATAATTTTAAAACATTTAATTGAATAAAGTTGTATTTTACTATAATTTTTTTAAAATGTTAAAAAATAAAAAAATAGAATTATAAAACTATTTAATACACACTCAGATCAAATTTTTTATACCTATGTATTAGAATTTCCAAAGAAAAATCCATCAATGCTTTGGTCACGGAACTTTTAATATCAGGAAAATGATCATTTGTTAAACTTTCATAGAAAAATAATTATATATATTACGCTAGCACTTAACACACTAGATTATATCTAGTCCATAAAAAACATATTGAAACGAATTCAATAAGTTAAGCCGAATTATTAGATTTAAAATTAAAAACACTAATGTTTTTTCGTCAAACTTTTGAATATTTTTATAGTGCTCATGTTGTTCGTTTTAAGTTTACTATAACCAAATATTTATATACTTATAATGAGAGAAAAACCAAACGGTATTCTATTTTTTAGCATAGGTAGTTAATTTTCATGTATTGAATATTTTTGTTTAGATTATATTCTTTTATGCTTATTTAATGTAAAGATGTACTTTCCTATCATATAAATAAAAACATCTTTATTAAAAAATAAATATGCTAAAGAATTGTTCGTCATATCAGTTTCAGGTGGCTTAACATTATAATAATTATTGATGTGTAAAATACACTTGAGCTTTATTTTGTACACTAAACACTTTATTATATTGTTAGTTATATTATTTTTCTATGAAAACACATTTGTTAAAAATGTGATTGATTATGTTCGAAAAAATTGGACATTTTTCTCCGTTCATTCACTATAAGCCTTAATTATATTTTGACGTAAAAAGAGAATAAAAGCTATGGTTCCAATATGTCTCTGCCAATCAATACTTGGCTACAATATTATAAAAGTTTTTTTACTTTATTTTTTTTTACTGTTGTCAAGTCTGAGGTATACGGCGTGACATAATATCTAAGCCTCGCAAACTTAAAAAAAAAATGAATTAATAGATTTGGTTTAAAATATTTAAAAAAAAAAAAATACAATGTCATCAATTATTTTAGATTCTGAGCTGAGCGATGAATGTATTGATTTTACAATGATGTGTGTTTTTTCTAACTGTCAATATCTTTTGGTAGTAAAAATGATTCAATTTACAACTTTGGGAGTGGTTTCTGGTAAAAATTTGAATCTAGTTAATACTTTCGTTGGAGGGGAGGTAATATCCTTATGTTATATAGTTCATAATAATATTGTAATAATAAGTTATAATATTACAGATATTTAATATTGGAAAATACTAAAAATATAATATTTTGTATTTTTGTTGGCTTTTTACATCTTACATCACATTGAAACTTACATTATATAAATGTATATACAGGGTGATTCATGCTCGACTATTATTTTATTCTTAAGTATTATATTTAATACAATTATGATTGTGTAATTTTTCAGTGTCTAATAAGTAGGTATACTTAATAATAATATTTTCAGATTCTTTTATAATTTAAAAGTCCATTTATAAAGTTTCCAGTGTCGATACAAACTTTTTTTTTCAAATGATTACTGATCTGTATTCCTAAAAACCTTAGAGTAAATGATTTTTTTTCTTTTCAAAGTTTTGATGTATACCCAGTAAATTATAACAATTTAAATATTTTTTTATTTATACAATTGTTTTGCTTCGTAAAAATGTATACGTTCGTGTAGTATTTTGAGTACAAATGTCAAACTCAGTTAAGCAAAATAAATTCCGTATTAATATGCATCGGCAGAAGTCTATCTCTGGTCCGTATATCGTATGGGGTGACAATTATTATTGCTAGAACGATATATTATTCACGTACATTACGCGTCCTCTTAATTGTATATTGAGTATTTGCAGTAAATTCGATTAAGTATTCAATAACGGTCAGAGCACTGATTTACCGACGACAGGAATACAATGGGGGTATAGCTCGTCGCTAAACACAATATTTTTGGATACGCCCTTAAACGCGTGGTCTGTGTACAATTGTTGATATTATTATTAATCAATGCGATAATAACTTATCCGGCTATTAATTAACCTAATAAAATAATACGCACGACCGTACCTATCTGTATTATATACTCGCATGTATTATGCACGAAATTTATTATCGCGATTATATTATGTGCCCATTGCCTCGAACGCAAATAAGATGTTTGCCAGATGCAAGTCAATGGTGGTCGACGACAACATCGTTATGTTATTTAATGAACTCTGTTGATGCGCCCGAAAGCTATATTATGTTATTTAGGTGTATACAGGTATTTCGTGCGCGACCCTAAACACGTTAAACGGTCTGAACGACGACGACTACCATACTGATATTATTGTGATATGATATAATATTATTATTAAAAATAGATTTTGAATGACGGTGCCGTGTGCAGTGTTTTTATCAGTGACGGCGTGTTTAGGCGTTTATTTGGAACTCCATTAACAATTCAACAGCGTGCGACTAAATTATGGCCAATAATGAATCTGTACGACTACATTAAAATATAATTCATTTGAGCCAATTTTTATCCAACCAATTATTTATCTTACGTGATAAAACCATAGATATTGTACTATAATACTATGACAGAATTGTTAATAATTGACTTAAAAATAGTATTTATAAACCAGAAATATTAAATGCTCGATAACTAATTTTTATTAACTGCCATACTGTGAGAGCACATCTTGCACTACCTTCAGAGTTTTAAGTTCAAACCAGCCCTAATTATTACTTATTATATAATGTGCACACCAACGGACGACGAGGGACGGCCGCTAAATGATATAAATGGGAAGTGTAGATTATGTATAAAATAATATGTTAAAGAAACGAGGTGCACGTCACGAAATGTACGTTTTAACGAACGATATTTTTCTACGAAATTACACGTTCAAAGCAGCTCCGAGATTCGAAATTTTTGCTGGTTGGCTTATCTGTGTTCTGTGTATTATTATTTTTTATATATATAATATATACACTACTGTCCAGTTTCGTGACCGATCGTATCTCGTACTCGTATATTAAAAAATAAATGAATCTATCCCCAGGGTATAGTAAAATAATTATAACAATAACAACAATAATAACTATAACAACAACAACAACAACAACAACAGCAGTGTACGTATGTGTTTCAAATGCGAAAAACGAAAAAAAAAATCAAAGCATCTGCTATTATCGCGTTTTTGAGCGACCAAATAAAAGGTCAACCACTATACTACAGTGTTTAATTTTCCGATGGGTAATTGAACAATAAATACAATATGTACAATAAATTTCCGGTTTCGTGACTTCTCCGTGTTAATTGTTAACGCCACTAAAAACGTCCGTTAAACCTGAGTACAAGGTGTGTTTAGTGACTACGTATACTATATTTAACAGTATTAAAACTGCTGGTTTTAATTTCCACGCTCCTGGAACAGTTTCACACCGCTTTTAAACTTACTTGCCGGAAAAACCATTAATATGGATTCTACTGTTTCATTAATAATGCAACGTAAAATAAAAAAATTAATTACTACAAATTGTTCGAAACATAAAAGTAAATAAAATTACTTAATTAAAAAAAGTTAATTAAATTATTATACCTACTAAATATAAATTGATTAATCGCCATTTCACCAAGCAGTACGAACGCAATAAGGTTTGTGTTTGTCCAACGCTGTACATTTTTTACTTGCTAAATATGTATAATATATTTAATTATATTTATAAAATATATATTGTATATTTTGTTTTTACCTACTAATGGCTTAACAATTTGGTACTTAAAATGGAATCCATCGTTTTTTTTCTAAAACGTGTATTTTGACAATTTATTCAATTATTTTTATTTGTGTAACATAAATGACCAATGAGTTCAAATATTTTAGTAGAATAATAGTAATAAATTACATCCTCGTAGTTTTGATACTTTTTAAACGAGGGTTTTATTTATTTATTATTTTTGTTATTTTATGATTACAAATTGTAAATTTTAAAGCGTAAGCACGAAAAAATATCTTTTAATTAAAATATTATATTAAAGTTATATAAGTTACTCCACGATTCTGACAGT
Organism: Rhopalosiphum padi; assembly: GCF_020882245.1. Lineage (NCBI taxonomy): Eukaryota > Metazoa > Arthropoda > Insecta > Hemiptera > Aphididae > Rhopalosiphum > Rhopalosiphum padi. The sequence continues at coordinate 12,482,031 of NC_083598.1, read as the reverse complement.
GTAATAATAGGTACCTAAATATTATAAAAATTATCAATTTTAAAAACTGTTAACTATTTTATTACTATAAGATGAATAGCTTACGTTTACGAAAAGAATGTAAAAAGTAAATGTTAAGATATATTTTCAGAGTTTGACTTTATAATATAGTATATAAATGTGTATAGTTGATTGTTGAAGTTGACATTTTTAAATCCAAAATAAATGTCTGCCAGACGCCATGTTTGCAATGATTCGTCTTTCGTTTTAGTACCAGCTGCAATCTGGTAATGGATCAAAGTGTATTAGATTACATAACATGTTAAAATTAAACGTCATAACATTATTATTATTATTTTATTATATTACGTAACAAATCAGAAATATAAATCTCATATTTTATTTTACGTATATAATTAATGATTTACATTAAAAAAAAATATATTTATTTACATCAAATCGTTGCGTATACAAGTGATGAATATGATGAATAAAGAAAAATTAAAAATTTACGACTTTCTTTTTATCACAATTTAAAACAATTAAAACCAAATTTTAAATGTCTGTTAGTGGTTTTTTTATTCAGAATAAACTATTAATATTCTACTACTTATAATCACTTTTGATTTACGAGTCGTTGCAGAGCATAGACAATATTAGTTAGGTCAGGTAGATATTGCGTTATATATATATCTCCGTGAACTATGTGAAAGGAATAAAATATTCTAAAACCATTGTTAAACAAAGCACCTACTTAAATAATGTATCTAAGTATGGATTTGATGGTGAAACGTATTCTACAATATTTACAGTATAGTTGAAGTCGTATCTATAATACCCATATAATATACTATTATTTTGTAACGATGTACCGTAGATATAGGTACACCATATAGTCCATATGCATATTCTTATTTCTTTTATAGTAAAAATAGTGAGCGAATATCTTTTGAATCGGTAGGAACTGTGCGTAACAATAACTTTGAAGAAATAATAATAAGAATAACATTATATCACAAACTATCACATGACTGCCTTATGGCTTAAATATTTAAATAGTATGCCACCGTACATTTTTTAAGAAATTTTAAATTTTCTTACACGTAAGTACTACTGATTTTGTATTGCAGATACATATATTTTTCTTCGATCAACTTTTATAATCTTATAATATGTAGAGATTTCTTTTTTTATTTGTCAAACATTTATCAGAATTAATATTTTAACATAAATGTGTCCTTTTATCTGTGATCTATATAAAATTCATAAGACGATTTTTTGCTACATCGCTGTTATCAGTTTCTATGGTGACATCATTCGTTACTATAACGAACGCGTAAATAATGTATAAACGCTAAACAAAATGCTTTTTAAAATTCTTGACAATTCAAAAGAAATGATCATGGCCCGATGTCTCTACTTAACAAAAGATAGGTTATTTCTGGTTTTCACCTTTAACCGACTGAATTTTAATAAGTATCACGTACCACGTGTTTTTAAAAACATTATTTTATAATGAATTCCAATTAAGTAAAACAATATATTTTTAAAGCGTTAATTATACTTTACCGAGTTTACAAGATAATGAGTGTTTAATGTTAAAACATCTCCGTGGCGGGCGTATAAATGTGAACTGTTATTAAATCGCCTCGTCATCGGGGTATCAAATATTCGGCAAAACTTTTAAATGTCGATTTCGGCTATCGGGAGTAGAATATTTTTTTTTCCTATTTCACGTTCAAACACGAAAAATCATTATACCGGACGGACGAACGTACCATTAATTCAACGCATTGTATAACCCGGCGAACACTTTTCGGCCTTATATTTTATATATTTTAAGGTAGGAGGTAGGCACTATGGCACGATAAATTATCTCCCGGATGCACTGCGTCGGTCTGTTGTGGTGTTGCGGTGCGAAGACACGGTGTCGAAAGTCTATCAAACGGTCCGTAGTGCGAACAGACAACAACAGACAACAATGTCGTGAAAACATCACAGGCTCCGGGCTGTCTAATAATTATAAACGTGCAGTGTATCGTGTATACACGCAAACAATGTATACATATATACGCGAGTGAAAACGTCACCGTTGTCCCAAACACGTACGTGGTAAACATACTGACGGAACGATACTCCGTTTGCGGCCATATAGTTGCAATAGTTGACTATAATATATAATTAAAGCTGTGAATAGAATTCCATAAAAAAAAAAATTACCAAAAATTGTAATATCGCATCCAAAAAATACACTAAACATTATTTTTATTTTAAATTAAGTTTTAAATCGCTTATTAATTTTTAATGAAAAGTCTCATTTTTTCGACTTAGATTTATGAAAAAAATGTATTATGCGCCTAATTTTAGTTTCTAGACAGATACTGTGATTCTATATATTTGTTGACGCCGATACTCATTATACTATCGATTTTGACATCATAAAAAAACTATTCTCTAATTAATGAATCATAATATTATTCTATTACTTTTTATATAGTTATATAAAATATTATTACCACCTAAACATCATAAAATTAAATTAAAATACTAAAATACTATAAAAAATTACATTCAAGTCGAAAAATCCAAAATAAAAACTTTTTTTATTCTCATTCAAAAAAATTATTTAAAATGTTGGTATAATAATTTGTAAAATAACAAGCATTGCGAATCTATAAAAAATAATGCAAAGTTTATCGAACATTTAATCTTAGTGATAAATATATTAATATCTACTTATATTATTAATAAAATGATAATAATAGTTACTATTATCATGATCACTATTGTCGTCATTATGGTGGGTACCTATCTACAGCGCTCATTACAGTTCAAAATGTTTGTACTATATCACTCAGTGGTTATTATAATCACCATTGTATTTTTTCTCCTCGATGCAAATAAAACAGAATAATAAAAAATATAACGATTCCAATGATATAACAGTATGATAATATTATTATTTTTCATACAAAAGAAATCCACTACATTTTTTTCATACAATACTTTTTTATAGGTTTGCTGCAACACTGGTGTACAAATCCGAATTGTCGTAATACAATATTAAATATTAATATGTAAAAATTTTAATTTTATATATTTTTTTTTTACACACATTTTGTATAAAAAATCCGATCGTATTCACATCATATTGTTTAAATTAATAAAATCCTCTGTCGGAAATTAATTATAAAGAACGAAATACTATTGTACTGTGAATTCGTCTAGACATAATTCAATTTATTATTTAATATTTTGTAAACGTCGACTTATATATTATGACGATACAGTATTATTTATCTGTAAAAATCGACGCTTGGCGGGTAAACTCTCCTGTAACGTCCAGTGTTCCAGCTCCACTCTCCAGTAAGGTGTAGATAATTTCCTATGGACCACGTGTCCCTTATTTAAGTCGTACACAACGGAATCATTTTTCTAAAACGTAAGCTCGGGGTTTTCGGTTAGCTCCGAGACCCTCGCAACGGCGTCATGTGAATATTTACAGGAAGAAGGTTTCAGAAAGTCCCCCCCACTAACTCGGAACATAGAAAGTTTTAATATTAGGTTTTTAAAATTACGACAAAACTCCATTATTTTTTGGTATAACTTACCCACTGAAAATAGCTTTTCCACAATCAAGCGGGTTTTTAACGGATCTGTTTAGCTGTAAGATTTCGTATTATTTTGTTGTGAGACATTTTATATTTTTATGGCTTTCCCACGAAAAAACTTTAATCGGAGGCGCCACTGATCATTCCCATTATTTCTAGCACATTTTATAAAATCTAAATCGCTTGGGTCACGAGTAGCCATGAGTGGAGATTTACTGTACTGTACTCTACTTCATACTGTGCAATATATGTCTCTATATTTTTTTTTATTTTCAGAACGAGAACAGTTTCCTTTATAGCCAACCCATTGTTTTAGAAGCAGTGTCTTATGCCTTAGGTTAAGTTTTGAATGCGCCGGAAAATTGTTAAGTGGATAACGTTCTGAAGTATAAAATAAAGGTCCCCAGCAAATAGCCAAATTTGACTCAGTAGTTGTAACTTGTAATGTATCATAATATGCTGTAAAGTTAAGCTCAGTCGACAAATATTGTGCTTAAGTCTAGACGATTCAAAGTTATTTTTCACAGACGGGCTGATTTTTAACCCGTTAAGATAAATCAAACAATTATTGTTATTTCCATGCCTAGTTATTAGTTTAGTATATTATAATAGTTCTTTAGAGTGTATCATCGTCGCTAAAACTATAAAAGTAATATTATAATATAGAAAATAATAATATTTGCATATAATACTTATAACGTATACTGCAATATACCGGAAAAGTGGAATCATATCTATAGTATAGAAAAATAATCTATCATTGTGTTATTTTAATGATATAATTGAAATGTTGAAAACAACAAAATATAGGTTTTTTTTATTAATTAATTTAAAATTCTTCACAGCGGTGGACGGTGGTAAACCAATTGTACAAAAAGTAAAAGTCATAAGTGCACATTAAATTATATGATACCAAGTCGATTGTAATGCATTACATACGATCAATGAATATAGTTGTTGATTAAAAATTCTTTTAAAATTTAATTTAAGAACTTTATAAGACGATTTTAAAATTTAAAAAAAATTATTATTTATTATATTAATACGTATAATAATTGTTATCAATCTGTTCATGTCGTAACTATAAACAATAAACGATAGTATGAAATATCAATACTGATTGTTCTTGTTTATACAAATTAAAAATATATACGGCGTATATTTTAGGGTTCAAATCTATTTATATAATAAAAAATAATAAGATAGTAATAATATTTTTGGGGAAATTATTATTTCATAACAGAGAATTTATATTTTTAATGAAACTGTCCAAGAGGATGTGATCAACGGAATGATTTGGAATAATATCACTCACAACAAAATTGTTCACACAATAAATTGTATTTCTTTGCTTTGCGTTTTAAATAGCATGCGACTGGCTAAATAAAATAATTGACTGCATTATATTCCAAATTGTGTATTGTAGCACTTGTATACTTGGGTTTACGTATAGAAATCTCAGCGTATTGTTAAAAAATTTACGTTTTTCTCAAGACGTGTATAACAATGCACACTGGACATTTTTTCATTAAACTCGTGTACTAATTTATTTATTTTAATTTAAATTACTTTTATTTAAACAATATTATTGAACACCATACTTTTTTTTTAAATTGTTGTTTTGTACATTTGTTAGAATAAAAATGATCAATGTATGGCTTAACACCTTAAAATATTATTGGTTATTATACAATATAGATTGCACAGTTAATATGTTTTAAAATGTGTTATTTAACAAAGACAAATAACAAATAAATACGAAAAACTTGAAAAACAATAATTTAAAAAGAAAATCTTTAAAATCTTAAAAAATATTTTTTAATGTTATAACTTAATTGTACTTACTAAGCACTGTGTACGCTGTTAAATTAAAAAAATAATGATTTGGATTTCTTCGAATTTTCTTTCAATTTTTCATAAAGCATAATATAAAATGTTTATCACATTTGAATAAAACTTTTGCTATACTATTCAAATGTAATGACTATATAAATTACATTTTCTTGCTTACGATAAGACGTTTTTCTAGGATTAATTTATTCTATTATCAACATAAAAATAAAATGTGTGGCCTTCTGAGTGACTTGACATACGAAATGTACGAATATACTGTTAAGTTTATTAATAAAATATATAGATATATTTTTTAGGTATACATTTATTAAAAATTATCACTTTATATAAAATGTATCTATAAAACTGTTGGCTCTTGGTATCATTGTATTTATACACGTGGTCTGCGAACCTATTCATGTTAGCAACCCATGATATGTATTTATATTTATATATAAAATATATATATATTAATAAAAATACAATTATTACATTTATTGAAGTTTGATTAAAATTATCATTATATTGACATACACGAAGGCGTAACTGCAAACATTTTTAAATAACACTTTATTAGGAAAATATTAATATAAACATGAATTACATGCAATTTTTTTATAGTTAAAAACGTTTTTTATTAAATTATAATATGTCTGAAGAGATGATTTTGTTTATATGTAATTTTATCAACTTAATTAAATGGAAAAAAAGTAAATACTTACTTTTTTTATTATTTTTAAGAAGATGGTTTATAAAATTATTTTAATACAAAATAATGTTTTATAAAATAGTTTCACAACAAAGTTCAAAGTTAAGTTTTAGAAAACATTTTAAGACTTTAACAGTATATGATATTTTCGAAATAAAAGTCTTTGAAAATAAAATATAAATTATAAATTGTTTACATTATCCGCCTACTTATTTTTTTACTTTATTTTTTTTTTTGTCATGTACCAAGTATTATCCTACATATTATTTATATTTTAACAAACAAATAGTTATAATAATGCAAAATCATAAAATTATAGTTTATTGTATACATTACTTATATACTATATTTACTTACATAAAAAACACCGCACTAAAAAGTTTTTAAAATTAATAAAATAATTCTATAAATCTGAGGAAATGTTATAATTTTGTAAGTACATCAAGCACTAAATAAATTACGCTAATTCTAGTTAATGCCTAAATAAATAATAACATTATACATATTATGATGATATAAATAATAAACATCCAAAATGTTCATTTTTCATTTTTCATTTGCGCCTATTTATTAAGTGTAATCATTGTAATCAATTGCTGTTTTTACAATAAATACCATGTATTTTGGACATTGGCAAAAAATAAGTAACTTGTATGTTATGTAACAAAGTTTTTGGAAATTTTAATTAGACACGTAAGCAAATTTAATTGCTTCGGATAGTATGGGTAATTTCAAACATCAAACCATATCTAGTGACCTTTATTTATATTAAACTATGTATATTTTGTATCGTTTTCGGAAACAAATTTAGATTCTTAATTTGTATTAAATAATTACCGTTATCAATTGGTAATATATTTAATAGTTACAATTGTTTGGCCAATAAAGATGTGTTACATAATAATTAGTATATTTTTATCTACAATATATAATTTGTGAATCGTTTTATAAATATATACAATTTGGTATTAAAAACAATTTTCTACGAACATATTCGTATTTTATAAGGTATTAAAAAAGTGATAATGTTATGGTAATATAAATATATATTTTATTAATATATACCTATATATTATATTATATCATCAAATATCAAATGTTATGTTAAAAGAACAGTTAACTTTTAAATAATATTTGAGAATTCAGTCGGAATTTATTAACTGAAAAAAGTATAAGCAACTGTTAGAACTAAATTAACAAATTGTAATATTTTTTTATGTTTAATTTTTATAATCATGCAACAAAAAATAATTTTAGGGAATAGACAAGTAAAATATTTTAAAAAGATAAAATTCCTTTTATTTCTAAGAATAATAGAATTTTTAAGAGCCATTTGTTCTTTTTCTATAACAATAATATTATAATTAAAAAAAAATCCTGCACAAGATACAGAGGCAAAGTACTAGAGCACTCATCATTTCGCTTCGGTTACCTCGCTATATTAAATTTTAAATAGGTTTCTGTTTATTGTCTGTCCATCTTTTATTAATTTAATATTATATTATATTAATAAAATATTTTACCTAAATGTCAACATATCCGTATTCAATTAATGATAATAAAGATATATTATATTAAATTAGTTATACATTAATTGAAAGAACTATGGATAATAATTATTTATTTTATCTGTCATGTAAGAGTCTCTATATTTATAATATGTTTTAACAAATCCAAGCCAATGATAAAAGAATAATTAAATCAAAACCAAATACATAATTTAAAAAAAAACAAAAATTGATAGAATATTATAAGTGAATTTTGTTTTCATATTACAATTAATACATATTGTAAAAAGTACTTAGTTTTTGAAATGTAGAGAAAAATAAATACTATATATTAACTAAATAAATATATATATATATATATATATTATATATAATTATATCCATATGAATATTAAGCATTTTGCATTTTTATATTACTTATAATTTAGATGTCCTAAGTCTTAATTAATTGAAATATCGGCCATCGATACTGTTAATAAACTATTGTTGAGTTAATGTTGTGACATTAATGGACATTTTGTTTGGTACATCATACTTTAATATACATTTCACATTATTGAATTAATTATATGTTAAAAATAATATTTATAAACGTATATCACAATATAAGGTAGCAATATACATGTTTTATTGTCTATATATAGGTAAACTTTGATTTTCCGGGTACTCGATGGTATTTAGTGCTACAGTACCAAATTCGGTTTCCGTAGTGTCACATTAGAGGAATTGAGAGCTTTATTTAAATGGTGTTGTAGACGCTTAGTATGGATAATTTATCATGATTGAGACTACAATTAAATTTAAATAGTATATTCAGCAATTCAAACAAGTCATTCAGAATAGTATGTTCTTTTTTATATAAAAATTATTCAATGCATAACAGCAATTACAGTAAATAATTTTAATATAATATAATGTTTTATTGTAAAATGAATAATGATAGTGAATTTAAAAATATAACTTCCACTACAAACTCTTTTCCTTGGAAAAAAATGGCCGTGTGTAAACATTTTGTTTCAGGATACGATTCATGCGGAAATTTTTGTAAAACACTCTTGTGTATGTGTACGTATAACTTTCTTGTGTATAGTGTATACGTATGCTAAATCAAAATGTATAGCTTATTTCTCAAAATACTATTCGAGGGTGACAATTAAATGGTTACGGTTTTGCTCTAAGAAAAACTGCTGCATTACTATAGCATTAATCTCGCGATGCAAAACTTTGCACTTCATCAACACCCATTGCACCCCCCCCCCCTCTTTCGAAACACGAGCTATACGAGTTCATTAAGCCACCAAACTTTTAGTAGACTTTTATCAATAGTAAAAATACTTTTGGTCCGAAAGTTTATTCTTTTGTTGTTTTTGATTTATCGACCATTGTTCTACGCTCGGTCATTTGCTATATTTCTACCGGAAGTTGCTTACGACAATATTTTTGGCTCCTATAATCCAGACCGATTTCCACACATACAAGAAAGAATCAATGAAATCCACTCAAACCATTCTCTGCCTTGCCTGCTTCACGTACAATAAGCTCACGTTGTAGTCTCACGAGCGATTTACCTGTGTACATAAACTCCGAGTGGGTAATGTTACGAGTTCGGTTTTCTTACGACCTAACCCCACGTTCACCGTGTATAGACCAATTGAGTGCACGGCCGGAGGTGGATATCGTAGGAGTTGCCATTTTGAGTCCATAATGTAAATGATTATTATGATGTATCCTTTAAACTTCATTTTCGTAATTTATCATTGTATTAATAATAATAATAGTTAGGTACATTTAATTTTAATAATACGTTTTACGCATAATGTTTAAAACGAAAATAGGATTAAACTAGGAGTCTCTAAATAATATTATTTATTAAGAAATAATTAAAATAAAATAATATTTGTTTTCATTAGCCGTGGAATATTTGTTATTAAATAATTTACATACACGGTAGAAAAGTGATAAGAGTAAAATACTTAAATACTAAAATATAAATTAATTAACTAATGCTATAGTAAGTTTAGGATATAATGTTTTTTTTTTTTTTTACTTATCATCAAAATTCTTAAGTTATTGCAAGTATTTGCACTACTACAATAGACAATAAACAATACAATTTTCTACCAACAGCCACAACAAAAAATATTGTTAATAAGACTAAGTTTCCACAAAATTAGTGTGACGTGATTAATCACGAGTGCGTCTATAATATTACTGTTTTCGATACTCACACGCAGATACATACACACCCATATTGTTATACTTCAGAAAAGCTATTTATTCATTTCCCCTCCACGTCCGCTTTTTACCACCTCACTATCGACGAGAGGGTTGTTTTCCACTATTCTTAATATTTAATATCAGCGATCCGGTATTTTGATCGATCTACCCTTGCCCAAGATATGACGTGATAAATTATCACTTCCTCGTCCTACGTCACCTCTCTCCCCGACCAGAATTAAATTTCCCATCGCCCGAAAGGTTTTACACGCCATGGCTAAGCCACTGACGTCCATAGCACATTTAATTCACTCATTTCACACCTTAATTTGTGTAGAAGAATAAGCAAAAGAAAATATCCTTTTAAACGTAAATATAATAGGTATGCTGATTTCCTTTTCGGATCAGACAACTAAAATACGATTATCATAATTAAACTGGCGTGTTTCAAGTCCAACAGCACTACCGCTGTATACGACCCAATAGTGAATTATAATACGGTTTACAAGGCATAGAGATACGTGAAAAAGATGATATTATATCGAATTACCGTATTACCATTACATTATAATATATAAACAAAATATCACCGCTTTTCTCTTTTTCTCGTCCAAGAAAAACTTTCGTTTTCCAAAAACGAGAAAATGAAAACACATGTGTCAAAGATGTTTATGGACGTAATGGAATACTGTGACGAATCGAGTAATTCAATGTATTACTAAAGGATAACTATTACCCGATAATATTTGAAAGTCTTTTCTGTAGTAGTGTAGTATCTTAACAGGTAGCCGATCCCTCAGACGGAAAACTTCGTGTGCGTAAGTTTTAACCACAAAGGGTTCAAAAGGGTTGATCAATATATTTTATACTATTCTGCTATACATAACTTTTTTTTTTATAAACATACTACTCCAGTAAAGATCTATGAGCATTGAGCAGTTTACATTATTTTACTGAAAATAGAAACAATTTTAAAGGATTATACTAATTAATTACCTGTATAAAATTATCAATTTTAAATTTAACATTGAAACTATTATAAAAAATTAGAAACCTAATAATTCCGATTTTACTTCAAATAATTTCTTTCTGCATACAGCTTTTTATCTTTATTTATTATTATTATATTTATTTACATTATTGAATTATTGTATAATTTAAAAATGTATATTCTATTGTTTTCAAAATACCAATATATAATATTGACAACTAAATTTAAAATGTTTTAAGAACTGTTCCGCGTATCAAACAAATATAATCATTTTTTTAAAAATGCCTAATTATATCAAAATATTATATATTTTAACTGAATAGTTATAAATTTTAAACAATAATTGCTACTGATATAAATTTAAATATTTTTAGGGCGAGAATATAAATCGTAGTTGAACAAAAAATTTGTAAAAACGATATATTTACAAAAAATTAATATATTAATAAGAATGATTAAAAATTAAATAAATAAATGTTTAAGTGTAATAAAAATTATACATGATCTATTATAATTTATACATGTAAATTAAAATATTAATAATATTCTCGAATTATATGTATTATGTGAATTGTACATCATACATAATTATTGTACAATAACAAAAGTCAAAAGTCGAAACTGATCATAAAATATACATAAACCGAGAACGTAGTAAATCCGTGTTTAAATCTTATGAAATTTATTTTTGTCAAAATAACTAAATTTAATAAAATAATACCATAATGTATCATTTCATACATTCTGTCTAATAATGATTTAAAGAGAATAGAGAAAAGACAATCTTGTGTGAAATAAGCTCTCGTTTGGTTAATGTTTGCGCTTTGGAACGATTTTAGAGAGAAACAAAATGCGTTTATTATGTACACAATATCTAAACATCTGGCACTTTCTCTCATTGTCAAGAGATTTCAAATGCGTTTTCAGCGTGCATTATTTGTATAAAACTTTGTTTTAACTCATTATTTCCGTTTGAATGTGGACAAAGTACCGTTTTGAGTCATATTTTAAAGTGTTTTTATTTTGTTTTTACAATACGATAAATGTCTTTAAAGCACCCTAATGCACTCATATGAAGTCGAGTTTTTTTCTTTCGTTGAATATTATTAGAAAATTGAAAAGTTTTACTTCAATACATTGCAGTCGTATATCGCAGAAAAACGACACGTGATTCGACGAAAGCTTCGAATGTTATTTAAAGTAAATTCTCCTTTATAAAATGTATCTTCTGATCAATCGATATAAAATATAACTATTTTATACTTATCAATTCTGAACAATCGGAAATGTCTTGGATAATCGAAATAAATGTATAATTATATATACTATAGTGATACATTTCAATTATTGGTTTAGATATAATAATTACGTTGTCGCAGTCCCGTTTGATTAATAACATAAAAACAGACAAAGTCACTTAACAATCAATCTCACGCTGCTACAACTGACAATGTATTAACTCTTTTACAAAATGGTATTTCAGGAAATTCTATATAGTTAATATAGAATATTTTAAACTCGGACGTTCGGCAAACCCAAATTCATTCCCAAAATGGTTAAAATAATTAATATTCTCGTCAAAGTGAAAAGCACACGTGTTTGTGTATATTTGTGTGTGTGTGTGTAATACGAGTAATACCGAATTATGGGTAATGTCAATATTATGATAATTATTTTCGACTAAACCTGGGTTAACTATCCGAAGGAGATTGGGTAGTATTAAAAAATATAAAATATTTTGAATACATTATGTTTATGTACCTATATTGAGTATATATTTTTTTTAATATTCTTATTATGTTCTCAGAATACTTCTAAAAATATAAATTAAATTAAAAACAAATATTGATGTATTTCTTATCACAGATAACTATAATATACAATATACATAGTAATAATGAGTAATAAAAAATTTCATGAAGCATAAAATTATAAATTATATTATAAAATTTCAATTGCGTGAAATACTTCAACATTTTAATACAAATATTTATGTTAACAAATACAAATTTTAATAATACTTATTAATTGTTATTTTTAATACATTTAATAATTATTATGTTTCACATGTAAAATTTTAGATTTCAAATATAAATAATAATTAATTAAAACAAAATAAATGCCGTTGTCAAATCGCATTACTAGAGAGGCCAATCAAAATCTCATTTAAATCGACGAATGATATAAATGAAACTAAGATCAGGTTAATGTAATATAGGTGACAATATTCGATTTTTAGTAAAACTGACCCAAATAATATTTTATTTGTTGAAATTTCAATTGGTGACGAACGAATCATGATGATCGATCGTCCATGTACGGAAATCGGGAGTTATTGTTTTCATTCGAATTTATATTATAATATAATATATAACATAATAGTAATAATACTAATAATAATATATGCCACGTAATACTATTGCCTACATAATTTATAATTCTATTTTGGGATGCGCATAATTTCACAGACGAGTGAAAATACTTTGTGTGTGTTGAACTGCGCAGGACGCGTTCTACGATGTTTTTACCGACGAATTATAGTGTTTCCGTGCGGTTTTGACATTCAAACATTTCGCGTGGCACTATATTATTTTATCGGCAATTAGTCAGTAAAAACGGAAAAAACTACGATTGTATTTGGTTCACATGGGGGAGGAAAACAATGAAGGAATGGCTTAATGAATTGACATGTTCCAGTTTTGTGTTATTCCATTATTGATTATGACTTAAAATAACTGTTTTGATTCACTGTAAATTTCAATATTAAACAAATATTACGACCTATTGTTATTGTTCACCTTATAATTTTGTTTTGCATAGTATAACGTAAAATATTTACATACGGAAACGGAAATATTCATTATTTTTCTTTTTCCACATATAAATATTTGTTTAACTTTTGTAGAAATGTAAATGTAATTGTACACAAACATGATTTTTTCTTAAATCATAATATACAAGTCTATCATTTTTAAACACGGCTGATATTCATGACGAGAATCACATTATCAGAAACTTTATCATATTTTTTAAAAAATTGCATTGTTTACATGAAATTAAGAAATCGCGTTAGAATATTTTAAGCAAACAAACATTTATCGAATCCTAAATAATCACAATATTATTTATAAAGTTCAAATATTCAGTCTGAGGAAAAAATAGGTTAATTTGTTTGTTCACATCGCAAAATAATTGATTATGTTATTGATTTTTTAACACTTTACGTAAATTATAGATTATAATAATGCACAGTATTGTTACTCATATACTTAAATTGCCTTAATATATTGTTTGATATGATAACATAATCATACAAAAAAAAAATGGTTCCCGTTGTACAATTTGCATATAATATTATGTTTTTTTTATTTTTTTACGATTAAAGTCGTGAAATATTCTCGAAAAAACGTAAACATGTCATCGAAGTGAAAAGTGATGTAGTGTGACAAGGATCAAAATTTTGGTTTTTTTACATAAATTATTTTCACTTGTGTCACAAATGAATTACATAAAAAAATTCAAGTTTATTGATCGTATATTTTTTTGATTTTCAACCGACCAACCTTATTATTTACTTCTATAGTATCTATAGTATACTCTTTTAAATGCCAATACCTTACGTTTTCGATAAATGACACTTGTCTATATTACCGTATTTATAACATAAAACCAATAACGATTCATTGAACAAACTGCAAGAACGTTGAATACCGAATAAATCATTTGGCGAAAAAATTTATATCGTATCGTGCTTGACCACAAAACATAATGAAAAGTACCTCAAAAATGACCAAGAAAAAACTCATAACCTCGATACACGGATGCCTATAAATCGTTTCAATAAGAGCGTGACACCGTTGTTGTCATTTTTATTATTACAACGGTATTTTTTGTAATCAATTTTATATACGTTAAAACTAAAAATAATAAACAACTCATAACTATAAATATTGTATTCCTTTTAAACATTTTAATTTACGTTGAATAAAACTCATTACCTCAACTCTATATTTTTATTCGGGATATTTATGATTTTATAATTTATAAAGCATGATAATTTTGAATGTTCTCGTGTCAACAGATTTATAACTTATGAATATAAATATTAATTAAAATTATGTACGATAATTTTTTAATACTTAAAAAAGCTTTTAAACAAAATTAGTTATAACTTTTCATTAAAAATTAGATATAATAATCCATTCTTAAATTATTCTATTCGAAAACAAATTGTTATGTCTTATAACAGTTGAAATAATATTATATATTATAGTAAGTATATTAGGTTTAAAAGTATAAATACAATTTTTAATATATTTATATATTTATAAATGTATATCAAAAAGATAATCGAAACTTAAAAATGTTGAGTAACTAATAAACCTAAGATTTTAAACCCCTTGGATATTTGATCTAAAATGCTTTTTCATATTTAAATACTCATAATGACTATTTTTTTTTTTGTGGCAATTATTTAACGCTGAATGATATTTTAAAAACTTTTTTGATAATAAAGAGATAAATAAAATACAATTTGATTTCATAAATTATTTATAATATGCTTATCTAAATTAAATAAATTAACTTTTAAGTATTTATTACTATTTTTTATAATCTTCATATTATAACGTTTTAATATTATCAATGTTTTTTTTATTTCATTTTTAAGTATACGACTGACAGTTATTTGGTTCTATTCCAAAGTTTTTTTAACAAAATATTTTTAAATTATAAATATATAATACATAATTATAAAATATTATTGCTTGTCATTGTTATGAAAAATAAAATAAAATATAATTTTTCTTTTTGTCAATGATATTTTTATTATTTATTTAAATAATTTTACAAGTAACTTGAGACTTGACTGAGTAATATTTAAAATGTAAAAATCCGATATATCAGATTTAAAAACTTTCATTTTTATTTTATACTAAAATATATAAATAAGATACAACGACAATGAATAATCCAACTCATAATAATCAGAATAGTCGCTTTTAAAAATATAAATGTTTTATTTTTCTTTGGTAATAAAATTGTTCAATATTTCAAAGAAAAAAATGCTTTATTATAGACTGTTATGTTTTCATTCGAAAAACTAAATAATTTATAATATTTAATATAAAACATTAATCGTGAATGAAATAGTGACGTGTTGCCGGAAGATGTGAGTAAGGCCCAAACGTTGTTATTTCACAATGAGTATTTTATTTAAACTCCAATTCGTTATTTCTGTATTGTGTATTAATATAAATGAATAAACAAATATATAAAAAATATACGAAAAATCGAGAAACGTCGGCTTTATAACTATTTTTTATTGCATTTGAATAGAATACATCGACAATTATTGTAAATTGTGAACCTTTTTAAATTAAATTATAATAATATAGTCTTATAGTACTTTTTGCCTGTAGGTATCTAAATATTTAATCTGTTATGCTCCGGAACACACCAACAATAGTCCGAGTTGAATGTGCATTATTTAAATTCTAGAAATATCGCGTTGACAAAGTTAAAAATGTATCGATGTAAAACTACGAGATATTCCGTAAATACAATATTTTAACATATTATCAGCTACACAAATAAATTAGTCGATTGTCGCGATCGGGCGGTGGATAAATCAACGGACGCCGAACCAAATTAATGTTCACCTATAAATATATATATTATATGAATTATAATGTACGTGTAAAATTTCAACAACAGCTAGACATATAATGTTATCGCGAAATGCAATATAATATAATTAATATTAATCCGTAATTTCATAATAATATATCAGTTTGTGGCGGTGGAGCACACGTCCAACCGATGACGGGTTAATCGTACATCATACTCGTCACCGTGCACATAACGAGCACATTCGAGACATACGCGTATACAATAACATGATATACTATTATATAAAGATAAATAGGATGGAAAAAAAATTTCTCTACGGTGATCCATTTAACGTATATCACGATAATTATTTCAGAAATCGCTTACGTTTTTGAAAATATTTCTTTTACTAAATGTTAAACCCGTTACGAGATAACATCTTTGGTAAAAATTATGATTTTTTTTTAAATTTAATAACCCTAATTGAAATATTATTTTTAGTATTTTGATCTAAGATAATTAAATTTCGAACAATTAGTTTATTAGTTATAACTTATAAGTTATAGTTTACAACTTATTAGTATTTAAAGTTTGCTGGGCGAAATAGTGGACCAACAATTTACGGGGTACTCCTGTAGTACCATTTTACTTCGGAGTATCTAAACTTTAAAATAATATACTTATCTCATAAATCTATCGTCCAAAATACAATGTTTATAAATTATATAGAAATTTTTCAAAAAATATTTTGCGTTAGGACTTAGGATAAGGAGTTAAAAATGTATGATGACAATAAAAAAAATAAAATATCCAAAATAATAATTAAAATAAAATTTTTTTTAAAAAAATTAATGTTTTTAACGATCTAAATTTAAAAAAAATTTATAAAACGCATTAATAGTTTTTGAACTAAAGAGTATCTTACATTTAATGGATCATTCGGTATACGCTTGTGGGTATCGTGTGTGCGATCGATGACGCACGTACACGCCACCCCGACTATACCTTTGAAACCACAATATCTAACCCGTATAAATATTATGACATATCTAACCTATAATCTTGTAGCGGCATACGCAAAATTAGTTTATAGGGAGAGGAAGTTACTATCAATACAATAAAACAATATTATTTGTACAATTCATATCATATTATTAAAATTTCAAACACAAAGATAGCGACATAATTTAAGTCCGTGACTTCAAACACTACCTATAAATCTGTACATAATATATTTTTCAAACACCGAGTAAAGTACGATTCTTTTAACACGGAACACTTGTCGCCATGTTTAAATCCAATAAAATATGGAACTTTATTTGTGCAAAATAAAACTCGAGTAATCATAACACAATTTATCAAAACGTTGAAATCCTAAAAGATTGTAAAAGTTAAACGAAATCAAGTCAAAATCACTTATTATAAAAATATAATCCGCTTTCAAAAAATACTTTTCGAACGACCGAGTTTCGAACAATAGAAATCACGAATGGCTAAAAATTTGCCGCGTTAAAAGAATCGCCCGGTGATTTATTATAATAAATACATGGCACGCACTACGCGTGAAGCGACGCAATCGCGTATTGTAACTATAATATTATGATTGTGATTTATCCGATGTCGACGATAATATAGCGGCAATAATATTACAATGATTCAAAGTTTCGGCCGTGACACTGCTATCATCATAATAATAATAATATATTATACATGTAAATGTGCGCTATGAACCACCGTGGAAAAGACTCGTGCCGTGTACGGTAAAATTTGTTTTTCACACGATATTTCGTACACTGTGATTTATGCGTTGATGTGTGTGTTGACGGACCCGCACGCACACACACGTCCATCCATCCGCCCACCAACCCACACACACACACACACACAATGCATTACACTCCAACAGTGTGATTCGTGTATTGTGTACACTTATACTCTCTTCGGCCTCTTTCCCGTTAAAAAAGACCCCAGTCCGTATGGTATATTTTGATGTTTACGAATACTTACTTCCGATGTCACGAATCCTTTCAAACCGGATTAAAATCCGTCGTCACCGTCGTAAGTTTCGTGAGAATATAATTTTTGGTTTTCATTCGTGTGCCTATAAGTGTATATTATATACAAGAAGATTCACTACGAATGCTCTGTACTATTTTATCCTTTAATAATGTACAATGATTTATTCTAATTCTAATTTTATGGTTATTTAAATATTTTAAATACATTTATTGACCATGTTTTAAATATATATACTTTTATAATTTTAAGGAGTGGCCTATGGGAAAAACAAATTTGTTTTTTTAAATTAAAATTGAACTTTTTACTTCAGATTGTTAAATATATATGGTTTTGTTTAAAATGTTATGTATCTAAATCCCATAATATATATGAACAAATTTAATAGTTTCAGATTTATTAGAATGTATGTTCTAAGGATAAATCTACTATTTTTATTACAAAAAATTTGATTACTTAAAAATTACGTTCAGATTTTTATTTAGATATATTTATATTTTCAAAAAAATTCATCTATTTCAAAATTTGAAATGATTATATGAAAAATAAATTGGTATCGCTGCAGAACTCTATTTTTAATTTATTCAATAAAACTTGGTTTTAAAAATAATCATAAAAATTCTAAAATTCATTATTTAAAAAAAATAAAATAATAGGGTTGAGATAATTGAACATGGGGATATTGATCACTAAAATATTATAACCGACGACAATATCATCGAACCTATTATTTTGCCTAAATAAATATCATGTAATCGCCTCGAGTATAAGTGAGTATAAAATTATATTGGAATCAATAAACCGTGTATTTTTTTTATGCATTTTTTACAACCAATCGTCAATAATAATAGCAGTAATAATACAGATAGTATTAAAAACTGATAGTGTAAAAAAAATAATTGTATTTGCGATTTTGCTTTCAACTGTTTTTCTATTACTGTAATTAGCATTTTTTTTTTCATTGAAAAACTATTAATACGCTTATCTTATTTTCTATAGTAGTATAATATACTTAATCTTTGTAAGTACATCGAAGAAATGGAAGCTTGTGGGACATGCGTTCTAACCTTATTTTTATAGTTACACTCGTAAACATAAATAATACAATTATAATTATATAAATAAATAAAATCGTCTGGTCCGCTTTAGAGATAACGATAAAAGTTGGTAATTGACGTTTTCGTTTGTCACTTTGATTTATAATTACAGCGATTAAAATTTCACGACTTGTGCATTTCAAATTTAAATAAATTCGAAACTATATTGTGTATTTTATATTCGGTGTGAGTTGTTATGTTTTGTTTTTATTACGTCTATTGTTTTATAGGATTTGTCGAATACAATATAAAAAGATTACTGGATCCAACGAAAAATAAAGCGCAAGATGCACCGTCCTAAACATATTATACCTACTCAAAAGAAACCCACTCGCTGTTTGATTTATTTTATTAAACATTCGTTGTTTTTATACAATTTATATTATTATTCCAAACACATAATTTTATTTTATACAATGATGCGCATACACCCAACGTTTTGTTGTGAGAATTTATTTATAGCTTTGATATGGAGACGGCATCAATCTTAATTTATCAGTGTTCGCTAGAAAATCCAGACCACAAAGCCACGGAACCACCCATAAAATGAATTATTCCTTGTTAAAAAAAAAATAAAAAAAATGACTGAGACTAATAAAATAACCAACCTTAAAAGTCACCATTATCATTTTTCGACGAAATGTCTAAGTTTTATAACCTTCAGTCACAAAATCCCAATTTGTCATAGTACGTGAAAAATCAGGTTTATTATTTTATTTTTATTTTTAAGGCGGAATAAAGCATTGCCGCTTTACAAATAACATACGACGGCGTAATATATAGGCAATATATGTGTCTACACGTGTAGGAGGTTATATGCAATGTATCAAAACAACTTACACCGTTCACAAATTATAATTCCACTTTTTTTCCAAAACGATGAAAAAATACAGTTTAAAATAAAAATATATTACCATCGACCGTCGGGGCATAAATAAGCCATCAATTTTAATTTACTAAATGCATTTAATTTACAACGTAAACATTGATGGTTTTGGGCTGACTCGTACGATTATATATTTTTGTTTCGCCGTAAAAAGAGAAAAAAAAACGTCATCCGAAATAAAACGATAGCTTTATTGCGCGACTTTCAAAACTCTTAACCAATAAAACTAATTATGATTCGTTTCAGTTATCAAAACGAGAAGGCAATCTGTCTGTGATCGTCATGTGGTCACATCAGACGTAAGGCCGAGTGAACGAATCGATAACATTTAAGGCATTGTATACTATCACTGATTGCCAATATAATGATATAGAATACTGCTTACTAGTTATTTCTTATAATGATTGTATTCTATTGTCTCACGATCGTCGTCACATTTTGTGCTAAAATAGGTACAATATATGTTTAAAATGGTTTCACTACAGAGACACGCATTATCGCAGTGTCATAGAACGTACTATTAAAATCTTAATAATCTTAATGAGAGTTAACACTTGAATGTTGACCGTATCGTCGGATTTTTCGAATGCGCTGCGCACTCGCAGAGCGTGTGTGTTGTGTACATAATATACGACACATTTTTTTACTATTATGACATGATACACATAAAATACGAGAACGAGTAAAGCGCATAATACACTATTATGTGTACGTAATATTATTTTCTGACCATATTTTTTACTCTCGAAATGTGCCGGATTTACATCGCACGATAGATCTCGTATATTATTGTAGTGCGCGGCCGATACAAATGACCGGTCGAATTAGCCGGTGAAAAATCGATTGCGCCGGTGCCGAATGTCCGTGTTATATGGTCCGTCGTCCGGTCGCCGCGCCGAAAGCCATTACAATCCAAATGAGATAGGAGTTCGGGGCACGAGGCGGGTCGGGGTGATTTGTATCCCGGTGTGCAATTAAGGGTTTGTATATATGCGTCCGGGGCGCGGGACAGTGGTGCGAGCGCGGAATTACCGGATTTTCGACGTAACCGAATGCTCGTCACTCAGACCACCCCGTCTTCGCCTCCGCCACCGACCACCACCCCATGTGGTGCTGCACCGTTGACGTGAGGGCATGCAGAGGAAAAAGGAAGAAACGCCGAAAAAAAAAATCAATCACCACAGTGTTATCGAATGTAACCGACCGGTGCCAAAAATATATTTCCGTTATTAGAACGACACCGTCGCGGCACGATCGCCAATGTATTGCGCAGCGCCGTCGACGACGGACTTTACCGCTAGCCCAACCACCGCCACGCCAAACTCACACGCACACGCACAACCGCAGACGGTGCCGATAGAACACGAACACGGAATTGGACAAAGTCCAAGGTATATATGTGAATTCGTCACCGTGTCGTTAATCTGGTATATATATTTCGTATAAATGTCTAGATATTATATATATATATAAGCACTCGTGGCGGTGACTCTATACGTTTTACCGATAGCTGCAGTTATGTGGACACATTTCCGCGTTTAAATTGAAACCGCAGTGGCTAACTTATATAAAATAACAATAATAACACCTAATTAATCGATCGCATCGTTGTGTAAATTGTTTACAAATGGGGCCATATTGTACGCCCCGCGTTGCCGCAATTATCGTCATTCGTATCGATTCAATTACCGCGACAATGTGTCGACGGCCGATTTCATCTCCCCTGCAAGACGCACATATACCTATAGTTGGACCGGGCCCAACACGAGTACATACCGCTGTGTGTGATTCCAAGTTTTTAGGCCGTTCGACTTTTTATTATATCTGTATATATATATATATAATACACACACGCACTTTGTGATATAACGCTGTGCGGGCGCCGACCCGTCCGCCGCCCATCATTCTTGTCGGATATAATAGTCGGTCTAGTTATAATGCACCGCGGGTAGTCCGTTATTATATTTACGACACGCGACAACGAGTTCGTTATAATATTATCATTATTGCGGGCAGTCCGGCACTTCCGCGTCGACAACGGAACCGACAGAGTTCCTTATATCCTTATAGTGATCGCCGTGCCGAACATCTGTTCCACATTGATTATTATTTAACGACGTCGCACGTTCCCGGTTGAGGTGGTCGTGAGAAGGTGGGTGTTGAAGAACACGAATACTCGTAGTTAAACGTAAAATGTGTTAACGGTTTAATACAATACTCGTGTATTAAAACAAATTAAAATAGCTTACCGCTATTGCGAAAAGTCACTAGGACTGGAAGTGACTGTATAATACTCGCGGCGGTGTAGCTGCGGCAATGTCCACGACGAGCAATAATCAAATAACGGAGTAAATATAGTCAGTCCAGAGCCGTGACTATACACCTTCTACATAACACTAAGTGCTCTACCCATATTTATAATAATATGATCCCGTCAATGTCGGGCGGATGTCCACTAGCTAATTATAATTTTGTTTCAATGTGAATCGGTAAAAAACATTTTGATTTCACCTTTTGAACCAGGCTTTCCGTAGGTTCGTATGTGTGCACAGTGTGTCGATTATCAATATACTTGCTTATATTATATTATTATGAATTATATTATTTGCATAGTTTAAAATCTAGACTACGTTAGCATTTTTTTTTAAAAATGTGTTTGGGCTTACTACATCCTCAACAGTAAAACGCGACAACGCGCGCATTTATCCAGCAATACAACTCAGTGATATATATTATTATAAATTTAATAAGACGTACATATCGATACGACCCCCCAGACTCTTACGGTCTCCGTCCATTACGTCGTCGTCGCTCGAATAATTAATATCCATGCATTCGTGATAATAATCAGACGGTATATATATATATACAGAATTATTGTCATATCACGTTTCCTGTTTCGTGAATGATAACAATATGTTTTATTACGATGTTTATTGTGTGCGCTCATAAATCCGATTATAATATTATCGTCTGTGAATTTAATTACTGAATGCAGTCGTATATTCGATATCTAACAAGTACAATCAGCGCCCTCGACGATGGACCTATCCTCCACGTCGCAAGTTACACATAGTACATTCGGCATAATTTGAACGCGACGTTGGAACGAGCCCAACGTGAGTTTCTGAGCAAGCTTTTAAAAAAAAATTGTAATCCTTATTTTTTACATCTTTAAAAATATTTATACAACATTATGTTTAAATACAAATATGTGTCGAAACAAATAATTGCATTTTGTATTCTATAATATTATTTATAATTACACAATTGATATATCATTGAATAAAAACCGTACAAATTTAAAACGATTGCATCTCATCGCAATAATTTGTTTTTGCCAATAATAAAGTTATGTAATTCTTAGAACTATTTTTTTCTAACATTCGTATTTAAAAAAATAATATAACACAATTTTTACTATAATCAAAAATATATTTTGAACATGGTTATCTTTATCATTTTTAAACTTTGAAAACTAAAACTAATAAAACTATATACTTATCATTTAATCAAATGCAGCTTTTATTATTAAATCACAAATTTAATATTAATTGATATTCTAAAACCAATGAATTGTGTTTGTTAGAATTCGATATTCAGGAATCTGATAGAAGTAGTTACGGTAAAATGTAATATAAATTATTGTTTATGTGTGTTTTAAATAATTTTATAAATTCTCATTGAAATTCACAATAACATAGTTATGAATCATAATTATAAACAAAAGCTAAAACAATAATTTTATTACTGATTGAATTAAATTTTATTTCATAATTACATTAATAAAGGCAAAATCACTTATTTAAAAAATATATTTTCACTATAAAAATATGAAATTCAATATTTCAATTAAATTACACATATAATTCAGACAAAACAGATTTTTTATTAAATATATTTATTTGGGCCATAGTATCTATGTAGAAGATTTTTTTTTATTCCAAAAAATATGATTTGACAATTATTATGAAGTTGAAGTTTAAATTTAAAGTTTAAGAATAAATAAAATAATGAACTAATATTTAGTGCATCTCACAATGTTTTAACCTGGTTTATAAATTACTTTTTATCGTTTTAATTTTTTAAATATGTATTTGTAATAATTATACTTGTATTTGCAAAACACGTATTTATTTATAATTTTTTTTTTTTTGTTATTTTTGTATTTGAGTGTATTTGGTTAACAAGCTGTAGTCCTGATTTTTCCACAAAATGTAAAAGTAAAATTATATTTTAATTCTCATTAAATATTCAGAGAAACGTAAATTTTTCATATGGATTATTTTCTAGATAAATTTAAAATTCATAATTCCATGAATACTTTATAATATAATAAGTAGTTTAACTAAAAAAAAAAAAAAATGTAAGCCATACTAGAGTTGGAATTCAGAAAAATAATTTTTTCTATATAAAAGAAGGGTTTGGTAAAAATTTATTATTGAACAGAAAAATACGGTGGATGATTTTGTATGTTTTTTCTTACAATAGGGTATTCATATATAGTATTCTGAAAAGTATTTTCTTCATTTGTGAATAAAATAAAAATATATTTTACATTCAAAATCAAAAATAAATACCATCTTTTTATATAAAGGTGATAGTCTTAAATATATAATAACTTAAATAAAAGAAAATTTTGAATTTCATTCATTGATTGATCAAAGTAGGATAAATAGAAAATATATTTACATAAATATTTTTTTTCTTAATACATACAAAAATAATATCAGCATATTTGTCGTACCTAAATAAATTGTTGATATATTTAAATTTATTGAAATAGATCAAAAGCATAATGTATTTAATGTCTTTTAAATATTATCTCAAACCAATAAATATAATGTATCAAGAGTTTTAATAAACAATAATTTTTAAAAGTTAAAGTCTGTTTTCGTCTTCCTATAACGTATAGTCTTGTCTGTAGCAAACACTTTTAAGAACCTTTCAAAATGTGTTAAATATTATACATAAATTCATGAATCAAACTTGTAAAAAAAAATAAAATAGGTACAATAAAAAATAAAATTGCAAAAAAACAGTTGCTTTATATTACTTAAACCAAAAATCGTGGACATTGACACAAATCCAATTATCTGTTTCTACTATAATATTTAAATATTAATATCGTAAATATATGTATGCAGTATGCACATGTTGTTTATAAATTAAAAAACTTTCAATATAATTTTTAAAAATAGTAACAATGAATAAAATAATTTAAACTATAAACAAATAAATTATGGAAGAATGCATTATGTCATTATCATACTTGATGAGACTTAACGCGCGAACAGCACTCGAGTTATTATTATAAAATACAGAGTAAGAGTATTCCTGAATAAACAACACATGTTCTAACTTTACTTTATCGGATACATTCGACAACATTGTTAATAAATGTTTACAATTCCACTCGTGGTAAGTTAATGGATAATTTATAGAGGAACTGGAAGTACCAAACCGTCGTTTATAAAACCGCCCATAGAAATAAGCGAGCGAAATGTTCGCTCTTGGATTTTGTTGATGGCCATCGGCAAAGGCTACAGCGTCTGAGGAGTTGTAATTACTCGCGTTCATCTCAATGGACCGTTTTTCCTCGCCGTTCAATGTTATCATAACAATAGGTGTATTATTTATAAGGAAGTATATAAATATATAATATTATATGGTTATGTATTTTTATCACTGATGAAGTCTTGGGCAATTCAATTTAAAAATATTTTTCGCTTATATGACGTGAGTACTGAAAATATTCATTCAATGGTTCTAATTGTGTATTTTTTATGCATATTATATATATTATTATTATCTAAGTAGATCGCTGAGTTCATTAGATTATATATTTAGATTATCAAAGCCTGTTTTCATCAATTTCAACAATGAGTACATTTAATACAAAAGGAACAAGGCGTTTATAATACTCGCCGTATGGTCGTGATTAAATGTTTTTTCAGACGAAGATTACTCGTCGAAGAGTTCAAAACAGTTATTTTTTTTTTTTAGCATATTATGAGAAAAATTGATTAAATTTTTTAATCCAACAATCTGACTTATTTTGAAGTTACTTATCAAGTTATAACAATTTTAAATATAATAAAGTTCTGATTATAGTAATTTACTTACAATTCAGTTTTACAGCGTACATACTCATAAGACATAATAATTAGTTTTTTATTATTTTCATATATTGTACAGCTATAGAATTGATAATAATATAAAATATATAAAATTATGATATATTTAAATAATATATTAAATATTTTCCATTTAATGAATTGATTAAACCATATTAAAACATAAGATATTTTATACAATAATAAATTGTATTTTGTGTTAAAATAGTTGTCAGTAATATTTTGACTTAATAGTTTTTTGTTTTGAAATATTTAAACTTTTTTGATGGAAGAATACAAAATATTTCTGGAACGCTTCTAAGTTGAAAGTACATACTCGTACTTTTTTAAATTATTACTCCTGTGGGAATTGCAACACGACAAACAATATTTGTATTCACAGAGCTTAGCTATATTTACCAGAGATATGTCAGAAAGATGTACTGAATTCCCAATGCTATCGAAGGCCCGACCTAACCGCCCAACTTGTATAATGATTAAATACAGGGTTGACTTAAAAATGTGTATTTCTATCTATTAAAGGAGGAATTTTAGATATTTCTAAACCCCAATGAGTGTTTTAAGCAACAAATTAAAAATAAAAATAATTCACGGAATTCGTTTTTCATCAAAGTTATACTTGCATAAATAGTAAAAAAAAAAATGAATTAAATTATACATTTATATGAATTGTTATTGAATTAAGTATACCTACTTACACACACGCGTTTATATGTCATAATATGTATACATTATTTTTAATATACAACCGCTTACAAAATAATTGCACCGCCTAAATAAACTACATCCACGATTTGACGTAGCCAACAGTAAATATTCGCGTTGAATTTATTTAAATAATACTGGCTAAATATTATGTGCAAATAAATTAATTTGTGTGCTATAATCAATCATAATATTGTATATTCGTATCTCAATTGAATGTTGAATGCGTGTATTTGATATGATATTAGAAATTACTAAACATACAAAATACATAGTTTGACTTTGACATTTTAATGAACACCCGATACGTGTTTTACCTTACACTATATTTCTAAAACTGTGAAAATTTTACGTTTTCCGTTATTATAATCATTATACGTTTCGACGTTAAACATCATCGCTATCGGCGCTCGTGCGTAATATGTATTATTTACGTACAAATTCGCAGAATATAGTGAAATTAATAAACCAACTAAGCTGACGTGCTGCCTACAAGCGGTTCAGATATAACCAAAACTTTAATAAACTCAAGAGCAGCTAATGTAAACTTAAATAAATCAAACATGCTCTCGAATATTCCAATCGTACAATCCAACCGAATGAAGACCCAAAATGCAAACTTTATTTCAAAACAATCGATTCAATAATCTGATTCCTAATCAAAATCCAACAACATCAAAAATAAACATTAATCCACAAATACTCGGTCACTGTATATTATATGATAAAGAGAAAGGATTTTGGCATAAAAAATAAATTATTTTAATCTGATAATACGAAAAAATTACAAATATTTGAAACTTAAAAAAAATTATTAGATGAACTTTTATACTATTAATACATGACGATTATAATAACAAACATTTCATCCATTATATTATGGTATAACATCAAAAAGTATTTAGGAGGAATACTGGAATATTAGGTTTACCCGTACAAATATTTTCCAATTTATATGTGATCGCGGAAAGAAACTAAGAATAAATTAGAAAAATAATAGGTATATTTAAGTCTAATTAAAAACCTCATGATATGAAACAATAAACGTTACAAAAGCTATTTTAAAATTGTCCGTGAATGACGCTTAATCGGCTAAAACGAAAAAAAAGATTAAACCAGGGAAAACCTAACCGACAAAATCTAACCACTAGGGAATATTTAAAAATAAAATGCCGACTTTGCAGCTGAACAATAACAATAAATGTAAAATGACAACGCAATGGAAATAATAATGCCATTGTACTCCAAGAACGAACTTAAGAATTAAATTCGAATTTTTTTAACACACAATTATTACTAGGAAAATGGAATATTAAACAGTACCTACTACCTACATAACTGAAAATATTAAATTCAGAACTATACAACGCACCGAATACAAATAAAAAAAAAACAATTTACTTCGATAGAAAAAAATTACTCATTTTAACTGTCAGGAAATCGAACTCAGTTGGATAACATACAAATATTTAATGGAAATAATTGAACAAAAATCTATAAAATTTAAATTATCTTTATTATATAACATCATATTATTATTGAAAACTGAAAATTCAAATAAATAAGAATTGAAAATACAAAACAGCAAAAAAAAAAATATATTCTTAAGCTATATTATGATCATATTTTATTTACAAGTAAATACCATCTTAAATTTTAGCCATATAAAACGTTAAGTTTATACGACTAAAAACAAAGCATATCCTCAATTTCAGGTAATATTGTGTAGTTTAATGCGTAGTCAATATTATTATATAGGTAGTAGAAGAATTTTTATTGTGTACTATAAAAACACAATACATAAAATTATATCTAAAAACATATTAACTTAGATTTATCAGCTACATTTTGTTGAATACATTATTTTTCCTGTTAAATTAACTGTATTGCGTATGCTACGATTTTCATTAACACTTTTTATTCACTAATGATTGAAATTTGAAATATTGATGATTTAATAAAATATGTTGATAATTTTTTTTAAAGAAGGTGGTTTACATAACTATTGTACTTCCAGGTATGGAAATAATTTAGTTTTACACGAATAGGTATTGTTTATATTTTAACTATCATAACTAAACTCAAATCCTTAATCTTGATAGACTATTAAATTAATAACCAGCAATTGTATATATAAATATTTAGAAAAATATTTCAAGACTTGGAAAACCGAGTTAAAAAAAAATGCGGTGTCTCATTAAAAAATATTATCTTAAAATATAATATGTAAAGCAATGATAAGCTCCGACAAGTAATTAAAGACAAGTATATTTATATATTCATCCATTATACTTTGTACACATTTCTTCTACTAGCAATAAATAAATAAATATTATTATTATTATTATATAATGTATTTCTACAAAGTTACAAGACTGGGCTAGCGACCAATAGGCAATAGGTACAAGATAAAAGAGTTTAGATTCAAGTTAGCATGTTTTAGTTTCTTTATATACAATAAATTTGACTATGGAGCATTCTATTAAATAACGCTCATTATTAGTTTTATTTAATTTTAGACACATAGATTGTGAACATAACAAACACCAGGAACTTGACGTTATTTATACTACTGATTGGACTTGTCCTTATCCATTGTTGGCTACTGTTTAACTGTTCATTGTATAATAATAATTATTAATATAAACATAATAGTTATAATATATAGGCACTATTAATAGACTTAAGGTAATAACTATTATTGATAATTTCAAAATTATAAATCAATATAATATTTGCATATTTCATGTAGTCCTGATATTAATAACACTAGGTACCACAATTTAATTAAATAAATTTGTAATATTGGCTAATTCTGTAAGATAAGTGAGAATTTAAAATATTTGTTAAGTTTACAATAAAAAAAATGTTTCTAGGTCAATTTTTTTAAGAGATTAATTTTAAGTTATTTTTGTTTATAACCCCTTCCAATACCAACCCTTGTTTTATTTTTCATAAAGATGCAAATTTTTGATTAAACCGAAAGTATCACTGAACATTTGATTGATTATTTACAAACACCACTTTTTTAGAATAAAAAATAATATTTTTTCACTAGAAATATATGTGGATATTTTTTCGTAAGAAAAATGCTTATTCTCTGTCATTTATTTAAGTACCTAGATAAAATCAATTGACATATTTACGTGATAGAAGTTTGCCCTACTCACAATCTATTCGATCGGCTTAAAATTGGTGCCAATATTTTGCAACTAATGAGTATGCTCCCTCCTTTGCATATAAAAAGTTGAGGTATTGTTTCGTAAATAATAAGTAGCTAACTATAAAAACTTAGTAATGAATGGTTAAAAATATTGGCACAGATTTTGGAGTTTATTTGATAAATAAATGGAACATTCAGGCAAATTGTATATAATTTATATTATTTAATAAAGTTATTAATAAAGAATTATATTTCATAGCTACAGAATTGTGTTTATACAACAATTGTATTAGTACCTACTCATACATTAAATTTACATTTAGAAAACTCAAAATTGTAGAATTTATCATTTTAATATTTTGCATTTGTTATAAGTATCATAAAAAGTAGTAAAATTGTAAAATAATCTAAGTTAATTATAAATAAAACATTAAAAAAAAAAAAATTAAATAATATAAATTTCCAACTACAGAATGATAAGTAATAAAGATAGGTCATAAGTATAGTTACTTAGTTAATAATAATAAACATAAAATGATCAAAAATATATACTCACATAATATAATATATAATATTATTATTAATTAATTTTACATATAATGATGATTTTATTTAATGTTAACTTTAACTATACACACTAAAAATAAATATTAATTATCATTAAACTTAATCTGACTGATTATAAATTATAATCTTATTATTTTTATTTTTTTTTGTAAGCAAAAGAAATTAAGACAGAAAATAAATAAATTATTAATCATCGATGTCAAATTATCATCTAGCTCATTAGTCATTATTATTGTACTGACTTATTATGGTAATTATATTATTATATATAATATGTACTTTAACACATCATATTTTTAAATAAAAATGAATTAAATACATATATATATATATATATATATATATATATATATATATGTATATATATACATATCATTTTATCGTCGTACCGATAACTCGAACGTGTATCACTAGTTAGTTCTGGACTTTTGATTAAAATACGACCATAGCGAGCCCCATCTTGAATAATATTATAAAGTAACGATTTTGAAACGGATTCAGTTTCCTACACAACTTTTCTGTACAACATGAGCCCAACTACTCAAGCGTGAACGGTGTTTATATAGAGTTTATTAGCTTTTACTCTTGTTAATTTCAAATAAAATATAAGGAATAGTAGATATATTATTTTAAATTTTATTTCGGACTCAACTTCAAAGTAGATAATATTGTCAGAAAATGTATATATTCTTTTAATGTTGTTTGATGTTTCCTTTCAATTTAATGATAGTTTACAATTATAATTACGTCAAACATAACCTAAAACTTTTAATAAATCTATACTGTAATTTTTTTTTTTTAATTTTTAGCTCATCATTAAAGTATACAATTATTATTACAAACAAATAATTTAAATGTGTTATTTAGCTAAAACTTAAAAAAATGTTGTAATCATAAATTGTAATGTTTTTCTTTTGTAAATGTTTGTAACTCTAAAGCATGTTTATTTTTCAATGTAAATTATGTTTCTTTATAACACTATATAAATACTTCAATATATTTAGTATACACTATACATATATTGTTTTTCTAAAAAAAAATATATAATTGAAATAACAATACTTGATAAGCAATTTTAGGTTAGTATTAAAGAATTTCAGTTTTTTTTAATAAAACGTAAATAAACATTAATTTTAGCTAATAAGATCATAGAAGTTCATTATGGTAATTCATTTTTTCAACTTGTTTTCATCAGTATTTAATTCAAAAACGTTATCAAATAATGTTAAAAGTGTTAATTAGTACCTCTAACATTAATGAAGTATATTTCGAGTATACAATATTTTTTTGCTACAGTATTCATGTACAACTATTAATTATTATATTAAATTAATACTCATTTCTTATCGCATTCACAGTTTAAAAAATGTATATAACATAATTAATTATTCATAATACAAACATTGCATCAATTCTTATAATATTAAATGATTAATATTAGTTAAATTACTTTATAACTTCATAATGAATTATGATTAGTAGGTAATTCATAATTCTATCAAAAACTATAATTAGCTACAATAAATGTCACATTGATCGAGCAACTGAGGTTTTTAATCATATTATAAAATTATAAAAAAAAGTTAGAATATAGTAGAGGTTTTCTAAAAGCCTTTTTAATTTCTAGATTATTAATGATGATAAAAAAACCTTTACTTTCGTATTTAAATTTTACAAAAATGATACATTTCTAACATTATACGCTCTGTAAGGTAATTTCTAGCAGTACATTTATAATCGAGATATATGTTGTTTTGATTTTTTTTTCATAGTTTTTGATAATTTAACTATATTAGTGTCGTAAATTCACGGAATATTTTTGAACGATTAATGTTGTAAGCATAAAAAAAATTATATTAATTATTTTTCGTAAGTTAATTTTATAATATGGAGCTAAGGTGAATTTGTATATTACTATAGGAGGTACACATTTTTATTGACCAAAGTGTTAAAATTTTAATATTTGATTGAAAGTTTACCTACCTAAAAAATATTCACGAATAATTTAAAACTGCATGATAATATAATACAGATTGATTATTAATTACGTAATCAATATTTATTGAATATATATGATTTATTATCCCGTCATAGCATTAAATCAAATGAGTTTATACTTCAGTAATATTTTATACCTAATTAATATAATTCTATAATGTGTGGCATCAATCCAAAATCATTAAATCTACTGTATAATTTTTATTTTATTTTTTCACAATTTTATTTTAAAACAAAATATGTAGGAGGTACCTTTTGGTTAATATAATAATAAATTACTTATGTAATAACGTTTATATCGTTGATAAATCGTCTAAACAACATTGCGACACATAATTATTCAATTTCACTGAACTATAATTATTTTGTTTTGAATATTACAATTTAGGTATAGGTAGTTAGTAATAATTTACTAATATTAGTATAATTTCAATACGATATATACAAATATCAGTAGCCAGTCGGCAGTCTGTATAGGTAAAAGATATATAAATGTTTGTATTATACATATCTTTAAATTTTATTACAGTCAAAACTATATTTTATTTTATTGACATGTTTTATTGTATATCTGCGGTAAGGGTCGTCTCGCACCAGAAAATATATATAATCTGCTACGGCAATAGTTTATTATTAAAAGTACGAAATGAAAATCAAAAAGGTTTTATTGCTGTTGTTGCCTCTCTTGGCCCATAAACAATATAAAATACCTTAAAAGGGAACACCATTAACTCCTTCGTCTGGTAATGCCATTTTTGATGTTAACATTAAATCTCAAAGGGGAATCGAATAGTAATAACCAAATAATTTAACATCAATATCAATAAATATCTAATTTATTATATAAGTTTTTATAATTTACACATTTTAAACAATTCCAACATTGTTATTTATTAGAAGGTACTCTTGCAAATTGATGCGTACATAATATGTGTAACAAATATTTTTCTAAATACATGTTGTAGTATTATGATTTAATGTGCTTAATTTAGTTTTAATAAATACTTAGGTTGAGACGTAGAGTTCGCTAAAAACTTGTTTTGTTTTGCATAGAATTAAACTTAAAAATACTGTGCATTTTTACATTTTAGTTTTAATAAATTATGTCTTTCTAATATCTTTTAATATGATTTTATTTTATTTTTTTTACCAGCATTATTCATATTTTATAAATAAAAAATTTACATAGGTACCAACATTTGTTAGTTGATTTTTTTATCACATATTTATGTTATAAACTTAGTAAAATACTTTTTTTATTGATCATTTTTAGTTTTTAAAAGAATATAAAAATAATTATTAGATATTATTAAATATTTAATATTTTGTTATTGTTCATGACACTATTTTTACAAAATATGTTTAGCAAAGTGAGAAAATTTTTAAAACTATTGGTTTTATGCGTTGTTTATATATTTTCTGAATAAATATATTCACTAAAATATTTACATAATATGTGGTAGTCAATTTATCTAAATTTAACACAATTTGT
This sequence comes from Rhopalosiphum padi, assembly GCF_020882245.1. Lineage (NCBI taxonomy): Eukaryota > Metazoa > Arthropoda > Insecta > Hemiptera > Aphididae > Rhopalosiphum > Rhopalosiphum padi. Next base: position 12,447,512 of record NC_083598.1, on the reverse strand, counting down.
ATTATTTACATACCAAAGTGGTATATAAGATATGAAAATATTTTCCTATATTTTTAAGCAAAATTTCAATAATATACTGTAAACAGTAAAATGTATGGTAAAATATTTTTTTTTATGCTTTAAGAACTTACTAAACTAATTATTTGTAGTAAAATAGAATAACTACAATTAACTTAAAATTGTAGTATTATTTTTACGTACGTAAATCTTTAACTTTTATAATTTTTATTATATGCTATGGAATATTATGCTAATGAATCAAAATAAATTAAAGCGAAAAAAAGCCTCCCATTTTTAGACACGTTACAAACATTAAATGTATTTTATTTACGACCTTAATCTCATGATTTTATACATGTCAACTAGGAGGAGGATACACCAGAGCAAAATGTTAAGCAGAGATGGGATTTTAATTTGGAATAATTTAATTTTAAGGCGGAGTACTGGAGAAGCAGTATGTTGAAACTGTAGTATATTTACTCGACTATCATTAGTTGTAAAATGTACTTTAAGTTCCTATCAATTTTATCATTTTTTAAATTGTGTATTCAATAAAAACCATCACATACATTAGTGCTTATTATATGCAAAATTGTTTTCCAGAAAAAATTTTAATTATTTTTTCAGTTAAAAATGCTTTCATTTTTCATTTGTAATTAGGTATTAATTTTAAAGACAAGTTGTATTAAATAAAAAATAATATCCGACAACCAGTGATAAATATTTAAATTAAAATAAATGTTTTACTATTACCTAGGTAGCTAGGTATACTATAATATTCTTAATTCAATATTGTATGTAAATGAAACATATTATCATGGTCTGAGTATCAACTATCAGTGCAATTACACGAATACTAAATATTAAATAAATTACTTTAGAGTTGTTTAAATGATTCTAAGTAGTCTGGATATACTTATTATGGTTAATACTATCGTAATTTACGTAATTTATATAATTATAATACCTATTTATATGGGAATCAATAAAAAAGATTTACTCACAGTACTCATACATTTGTTTTTGATTTGTGTTACAGAAGAAGATATTGATGAGTTCAATATACACGTATCGAGGTACAGACCAGAAGAGTTAACAAAGCTCACAAAAATCACCAAGTTCAATAAAAAAGAAATCCAACTAATTTATAGAGGTTTTAAACAGGTATGTTCCTATGATGTAAAGTTTTGACATTTATTTTTGTTTGGTACTTTCAGACAGCATTAAAGAAAATTAATTTTAATATCTCAACTAGGAGTATATGACTAACAAAGGAAAACATTTTTCTTGCGTCATTGCATTTTCGTAAGACATAATGATTAATAGCTGAATAATACCAAGCTTCGCAGATAAAAGCATAAAGCTCATTGCATTAATTAATTTACTCATCTGTATGATAATAAAGAGTGGTTTTGATTACTTATAAACAATCTTTGTTTTTAAACGTAAATAAATTAGCAGCCTTATTAAAATTGCTAGATTTAATTTTAGAACAAATATTAAATTGGTAAAGATCTAAGTATAGATTTGTTTTTATCACTAATCAAAATTATTTATGGACATATGACATAGCGTTTCTATATTATAAAGTTTTTTTTTTTAATTAATAAGTGATTCAATAATTCTTTTTATTTCTCTTTTTGCCATGCTTCATAAACTTATAGATAATTACAAGAAAATTTGAAAAATTAATTTTCTCAACTAAAATGTATATAAATGTAAAACAAAAACTTTAAATTTTGTGTGCTTTTAAACTACCAAAAACAGATTTTTCTAAAAATAACTTAACAAAAAAGCATAGGTGTACATAATATGTCTCTAGTTAAATATGTTGGTTCCATGAAGTTTTTAATTTTTAGAACAATATAATACTGTTGGCATATATCCTGGTAAATAATAAAGTTATGACATTTTCATATGTCTACTTATGCAATGTAAAATATTAGAATTATACAAATTAGATATATTTTTATATAATTTTCAAAGTAAAAAAATCTGAACTATGATTATTTTCGTTTATTTTTTAGTTAAATACATTTCTTTAACTAATATTTACATTTTGTTTTAGGAGTGTCCTACTGGTATGGTAGATGAAGATTCGTTCAAGCACATATTTTCACAATTTTTTCCCCAAGGTGGTTAGTAAATAAATTAATATATATTACACATACATGTTTTATTAAATATTTTTAAGATACAATATATTTATATAATACAAAGTAATAATTGTAAGGGAGAAATTAACATTAAAATATATGTCATTTTCTATGTGAATACTTTATTCAATATTTATGAATATCATACATTTCATTTCTACGGTATAGCCAATTCTATGAAGTTGCCAACTTGCAACTCGTGACTATTTTATTTAATAAAAGAAACTTAATAATTATTATTATGAATTTTTTTATGAAGCATTTTTAAAAAATTATTTTATTATATAAAATGGATTTATAAACATTTAAGCTATTAATATTATTTTATTTATTCATATGGCTTGCAACATACTCATGCTGTTCACTCCTAGTATAACTATTTATATTTTTTATAAATAATAATTAAATTTAAATTCTGAAGTATCATATAACGTATTTAAATCTATCAGTAATCTATTGTGTTGATAATATAATTAATCTCATTAATAAAGTGATCTGACTTAAATCGATTATACATAATATATCACATATAATATGCAATAGTATACTAATCACTGACGATATATATGATATCACACATCATCATTTAGAATTTTCATATTGTTTCACTATTTTTAAATTCTAAGTAGAGAAAGAAGTGTATTTGTCTTACAATGATATGTGATTTAAAGTGTGTGTCAATTTATGTATACCATTTATTTTAGATGCCTCACAATATGCCCAATATGTGTTCAATACAATCAAGAGAAATCAAACTGGAAAAATTAGTTTCGAGGTAATTCAATTTTCCTTATTAATATTTAGCAGTAAATTGTTTTACAGTATTAATGTCTGATTAACATATACATTTTTAATAGTATTGATCTTCATATTGATAAAGATATATGAGTTGGATGCATATAAAGTTAGATATACATTAAAAAATGTCCCTAGCAAAATAAATTTAATTTAATATCAAATTACCGTATACATACGTTACATATGTACTTACTCTTAAATCAACAAGAATACATTTAGAAACTATGTCAGATAAAGCATAATATTATAGTATTATCTACAATCATAATAACATGTGTACTTATAAAACCTGTTGCACATATTTCATCTTCAAAGTAATTCTTTACTTTTACTTTAGGTTTTATAATATGCTCTTTTGGTAATTAAGACGTATTGAGTATTAATGAAATTATACATTTCTTCCTAAATATTAAAACACTTAAAACTTATAATATCTTATTTATTATTAATTTGTTGGTGCAATTCAATAAATAGCTATACATTTTAATACGACTACTTAAAATTCTGAAAATGTGTTAGTTAATTTTTTTTCTAAAAATAATCAATCTAATCCGTCGAGGTAAGTTAATTTGATTAAATTATAATATTAAAAAAAAACTGAATTTTTGATATAGTTTCATCTTACATTCTCCTTTATCTCTTTCTCTCTGTTGCACAATATTTATCTATATAGTTGACATATTTGTAAATTCGTCTACTCATATTTTTTAATCCAAGCAAGGGTTTTTTTTTAAATTTATTTTTCCAATCGAAAAATCAAAAGAAAAACTTTTTTTAATTCATCTTAAAAATGAAAACGAAAAAAAAATAACTGAAGTTTCTTATCAATGATTTTCAACCATTATGATGAAAAAACCTTTTTATATTCGCTTACAATTGTATATAGTGTTGACGTAGAACCTTGATGTATTTAAAAAACTGTAGATGAGTTATGAAATTGTTTCAAAATAAATTAAATATAGGTATAAAAGAAAACAATAATGTTTTATGTGTATAAATTGTAAAATTGTATAGGTTGTATGATATGACAGTGTCTAGAAGGAATATAAATTAAAATATAAATTAAACTAATAAGATGTGAGGTTGGATAAATGTAAACAAATGCAAATAAAATTGTTTCATACTAAAATATTAACAGTTATAGTTGTTAGGAATTTTATTTTTTTAATTTTCTCATACTTTTATACAGTTTTATACAATTAATTAAAACATTAAACCTAATTGTTATTTTTTCTTTAAAGGACATTGTATTTACATTTTCAACAATTGTTTAAAATTAACCCACTTCACTTATACGTAAATGTATTATTAATTATTTAAAATGTAGTTTTCATTGCAAAACTGATTACAAATTATTTTTATATTTATAATTATTAATAAAATAGAGATATTCAAATAATAAGGCTTGCAAGTTCTAAGTGATATTAACCACTAAATATTATAATATATATTTAAAATATTAATGTTAATATTTATAAGTGATTGTGTTTTATTTAATTTCAATTTCTCTATACTTAGATTTATATAAACTTCAGCTTACTCAGTTCTGTACAAAAATAGACTTTATAATATATTTTATGTGTGTTACCGAAATACTCAATAATAATAACCCAAAGGAATTTCAATTTATTTTTACGATATTTTTTCAGTAAATAACTATTGTCTAGATTTTAATTCTCTCTCGAAGTTTTGAAATTCCATCGAGGTAATATACCTATAAACATTTTAATACTACTGAACTATAGTCAATAAATATAATAAAAATACAACTTCATGATATTATGTATAGATACATTGTTAATTAATATTATTTATAACAAACATTTCGTATTATTTATGATTTATTTTATAAATTTAAAATTTAAATGATTAATAAAATTGTGTTTTATTGAAATATTGTTTAATAAATTAGATAGTAATAAAAAAATATAAATCGTTTTAATACAAAAAAGAATGATTTCAATTTAAAAGTTGACACAAACTATCGTAAACGAAATTGTCTTATTAAAAAATACCTTTAGGGTACATAATATGTAGATTATAGGTAATCAGAATAAAGAATTCATATTTATTTCAATAATAAAGTATAAAGTAATATTATATTATACATAAAAATATGCTTAATACTTATAATATGGTGTGTTTAGTGTAAAAATTAGATATTAAATAAAATATATTCCATTCCTTATATTTTTTTAAAGCGTTTACTAATTGTATTTAAACAAACATAGTGTAAGATTATATGATTAAAATTAAATATAATCTGCTTGAATAATTAATTTATTTTTATTTTAAACAACTGTATTTCATTAAAAGCTATTTTTCTCTTGTGAAATTTAATTAACTTAAGAAATCTAACTTACACTACAATCAACAGTTAACTTACAATAAAACTAAAATCTTTACCAACCTTTTTTATAACATTTATTCAAAATTAAAAATGTTCTAATTAGCTTTTCTAACGTAAACTATGGACAAATAATTTATTACCATTATTATAAAATACACGGCATATTTTTTTTATTAATGAAACCAAAATAATAATATTAATATTTCATCAAATATTTATTTATTTATTATCTTTTACATAAAATAATCAATGAAGTTCATTCATTTTTGAGATAAATATTTAAATTTGAACATTTTTTATTTTATTTTATACTTATATTATATTAATTATTATTATACAATTATATAATGGAATTTACCATAATAATATGTGTAAAATAAAAAAATCCATAAATTAGATATGCACCATTTTTATTATATTAAAATTATTATTACATTTTCAATTTTATTAAGATGGTTTTCATATATTTTCTAAGTTGATAATACATATTTTTATACTTGAAATAACATATTTGAGAGGTTTTTTTTTTAATGAGTAACTTACAATTTAAAAACAAAAAGGTATATATTCACAATACTTTAAAGTTTAATTATAATAACTTTACGCTTAGAACTATTTTTCAAATTCACTCATTTATCATTGAATTCAAATTTATAACCACTATCCCGTGCCGGGTGAAGTGAAGCGAGACGAATGCCCGAATAACTGGTATCTGTATATCCTGTCATGGCTTAGTTAAATAATATATATAATAACTAAAATCAATAAATATAAGTAAGAACCCATATTGAATGAACCCATTAATATTTAACGATAGTCATTAAATGTGCGATGAATTCCAATGTTTTCACTACATTGCTTTTATAAATGTATTTGATTTGTAATATTTTACTTATAAAATATAAAGGACAAGATGATATAAACGTTTAGCAGAGGTCTTCTAAATAATCGTATCTTTAAAAAATAAAATGTTGATAACAGTGAATCGAGACGCAGTATTATAAACTTTACATAGTTTCAATCCAAAATAAGTTATGTCATTAATAATAATAATACACACAGTTCGTGGTTCTTCTTCAATAAGTATGTAGGGTAATTTATTGATAATTTAGTTATTGCTATTATAACGCCAGCTACGAACCAATAGTTGTTTATTGCTCTGACTAATTTGTGACCGAAAACTAGCATCATGAGTGGTTACTGGTTAGTGGTTAAATTATAAACTTAATGTTAACATTTGTGTGCGAAATATATTGAATTAAACATTCAATGAGAAACTATGTTACAGCTGTCTGATGTATAGGTATATGGTGATAAACTTTTACTTTACAATACCATAAATTGTGTTAAATAACATAAAAATTCCTTAAAATCAAAATGAGTTTAAAAAACCCATTTTCATACTAATATTTTGTTTATACTGGGTTTGATATATATTGTCTAATAATAATAATTTTATTACGCGTCTACATTGGCACGATTAAAGTTTAAATTACTCATCTCCTGTACAGGTGCTTATTTTTAATGGTATAATTGGTGATCCACATTATTTTATAAATGTTAGTCATGTATATAATATAATGGTGTTTTATGTGACTGTCACGTATTGGAAAAGTTATTATTTTTGTTATATACCTACACGTTACTGATTTTAAAAAGAATATATTATGTATAGGTATACCCAGACTGCTATAACGAATTATCGTACTACACCTTTCAGTGACATAGCGTGTCCGTTAAACCGGAAAATAATCATATATTATATTATATACGTATATATCTGTTTTCCGGATGACTGTATTCACTACAGTAATATATTACATCAAACTTGATTCAATTGTAAATCATAATCTTTACTAATGATATTTAAAAAATATACTACAAATATTATTTAAAAATTATAATAATAATAAAAAAAATTAAAAATAATTTCAGCTATAATAAAAAATGGTTCATACTTATTTATTATCTTGTTTAATAAACTATAAGATAATTTTATTATTTTTTATTAAATACCTTTGATTATTTAAAATGTTTAGAAATTTAAGTAAGTTTTAAAATTTGGGCAGAATGTGATGAGTAGAGAAGTATTACACTAATACATAATAGGAAGCTTTATAATATACTTTACAGATTATACCTACGAGAAGTAACTTTGTGAGACTCTGTATCTATAAATCAGTGGTTCTCAACCTGGGGGTCGTGTTAACATTATTGGGGAGGTGTAAGCAGTTATTACGAAGTAAATATTTATTTATTAAATTATTTTTATTTTTATTTTAAAATGTAGGGGAAAATGAATCTTTTTTCGATTTATAGGAGGGGGCGCGAAATTTTTGAAAACCTACAAGGGGGCGTAGGATAGAAGAAGTTGAGAACAATTGATGTAGATTAATCTGACAAAGTGACGGATTTCATAGCTTTGTCTAAGCTAGTAATTAAATAAATATTACTCAATACATATATTATCGCAATATTGATTTAGTTAATACAACGCATTATTTTTGTTATAGGATTTTTTGGCCATATTGTCCAAAGTTTCTCGAGGAAGTGTTCAAGAGAAACTTCATTGGATTTTTGGTTTGTACGATCTCAATAAAGACGGAGTTATAACAAAAAAAGAAATGCAAGACGTAGTACATTCCATTTATAGCATGCTAGGGAGACATACTGACCCACAAGTAGATGACCAATCTGCAAAAGACCATGTTGACCGAATTTTTCATGTAAGTTGCTAATTATCGTAATTATTTTAGAACAAGTTCAGATTTAGAAACAAACAATAATCAATTAAAGAAAGTAAAAAGACACAGAGGTATATAGTAGTACAAGTATACTATGTACTTATTTATATATTACGTATCTTAAATTTTACTTAAATACCTACTTCATCTAATAAAAAAAAAAAAAAAACTTTAATTCTAAATCGATTTCTATAAAAACAGTAATAAATGTACTTATCATATTATAATCATATACATATGTATTGAAAATATACAACTTTAGTGCATATATATTTTTTTACTTTTTAATTTCATCGAGTTTTTGCGTCTCATAATATTTGCATATTTCAATCAATATCGACCATTATTCACGTTGCAATATCCGTAAAGGCATAATTTATAAATCATGTTAATATATTATACGAGCGCATCACAGATTTGTTATTCATTTGAAATAATAATAATATAATAATCGTTATTCGGTGTTGTTTGTTACAGTTAATTGACAAAAACAATGACGGTAATGTGACATTGGATGAGTTGATCGAATGGTGCAGCCGGGACGAAGGAATACTCCAGTCGCTAGATACATTGGACACTGTTTTGTGAAACGAGCCACGCTCGTCCGACGTGCGCGTAGGCACGAGAGACCGGGCGAGCCTATTCAATTGGTAGACAGACGAAATAAACTTATGTGGTGGCTGGTGACGAGAAAGAATAAAATTTAAAAAAAAAAAAAACAAAAAAACAATAAACAATATCGAAAAACTCCGCTAGACGCCTGCCGTGATCATCGACCCCTTTTTGGCTTTTTGAAAGGAGAAACTTGTTGACGTAACTTATTAATAAATTGTTGTATAGTATTTAAATTGTATCACTACTTTCTATATGTATACTCAATACTAATTATAATAATACTCAGTAAATAAGACGATAAATGAGGGGAATGTCACTATCACAGCTATCTCTATACTTATAATAAAAGAACACTTGATGATGCACTTTTTTCATAGGTTGTAAAACCATTATATCATATATGAGCTGCAGTTTGGCTACAAAATGAGAAATACTTGCGAAAAGCTGTTTTATTATTATTTCTAAGTTGTTGACGTTATATTTTTAACAATGAATCCTGCACGGCCGTCGATCGGATATAATATATGATGTACGCGGACCGGAAACAATCGCATCGTTATAGTAAACAATAATAATATATTATTGTACTATGCCACACACTACCGCCGGAAACGCATCTATCTGTATATCCAATACCGTATCTAACCATATTGGTTTACTATTATTGTTTTATAGTTTTTCGCGGCTAAACACAACACGTAATTAAATAAGACCTATAATTATTGGCTTAAAACAAAATATTATTGTGTATTTTTATCGATTTTTAGACGTTTACTAGAATTTGCTGAAATAATATTTATTACATAAGATAAAAAAAAAATGTTTTTAAATATATTTCGTTCACAGTAAATGTAGTTATACAATATGGTATTTGTATCATAATTGTGAAGTTACTATACTTAATATTAAAATAATTCTGTTCGCTACAGGGTAATCTAAAAATAGTGTCCAATTTTTCTTCCTATTGGATACTTAAATGTTTTCACGTTATAAGTAATTATAATTTATTATAAATATTAAAATCGAACAAATGATTGTTTAATACCTAATTTTTCGACTTAAGTTCTACTAATTTATTTGTTTCTATCGTATTTACTGGTATTTCGTTATTATTATTGTTATTTACTTATATTCAATGACAATACTAATAATTATTAGATAATAGTGGTTTTTTTTTTTAAACCGTTTAAATACATTTATTATAATAGTAAATAAGCTAATAGTTCATACTTCTAATGGCCTACATTAATAGGTTTCAATTGTTTTAGTTGTTTTTCTTATTGATACTTGTTTCTTCTTTGATACGTTTTACAATTTTTACTTCAACTTGTGAAGATCAAAAAAAAAGGTACATAGATACTGTTATACATAATGTTTTTGATAGTTCATATATCGACCTATAGAGTATAGGTACAATATTTTTATTATTATTCATACATAAATTCGTTGATCAATTAAAAGAAAAAATAAACCATTTTATATATTATGTTATCTTTAGTTGTTTACATGAAACACATATCAAAAATAAAACGCAGGTAATGTGTATTTTCAATAGATCCAAAACACAATATATTTTATGTAGTTATGCAATTATTAATTTAATAGCAATGTATTTATTTCATGATAAATCAAAATATGCAAAACAATACAATTTGATTTGATTCAATAAAATTGTATTATTTTATCTCTACAGTTTAAATTATAACGATATTAAATTTACGAAATATCTTTAATTATCTATATCAAAACTATTATCGAAATCGAACGAAACTACAACAACTAACAATATATTTAATTTACAATACGAGTTATTGTAGTAATTAACGTCCGATAAATTTGTGTTTATACGAATTAATGTATAGTTTAAAAACAAATTAATGTCCAACTTAATTTATTGTTTACTTTGCCCAATTCCTATGTATAACTATTAACTAAATGTCTAAGTAATAAAGAAGTATTAAAATGACATTGTGTTCGTTTAAATATATATAATTACTAATTCCAAACGCTATATTAAAATAAATATATTAAATTATTATATATAATATTATTATGTTCTATATAACAGTGTTTCCCAACCTAGAGGGCGTGTACACATTTCTGAGGAGGCACAAGCTGTCGTCAAAAAGTAAAATATGTATTTATTTAATTATATATTCAATTTATAGGAGGAGCAAGACTTAAGTCTCTAAAAAGGGCGTAGGATAGAAGAGGTTGGGAACCACTGTTCTATAAATTCGTTTGTAAAATATTATTATTACATATTTATATCGGAATATGTAAAATGTTCATGTAGACTATTGTTGCCTGTTGGAACTCTGTATTATATTCAATGAAAATAAGTTGTGGTTGAATTGATAGTCGTCCAATCATATTTTATTATTTATAATAAATACTATTTAATTTAGTTTCTGATTTAATTGGTGTTTAATTCGTTTATTTAGCAAATTTAGACACAACTTATTTTTGATGATATTTATTTTGAATTTTAAAATTTATCATGATATAAATTTATTGTACCTATAATTATAATTATTATTATTATTATTATATATGCATAATGTACCTATGCCTTTTGAATATGTGATGTTCTATTATATTTCGATGAAATTCATTGTAATTTATTGTAAATAAAAATTATCCCATTACAATTGGTAATTTTCTAACAATTAATGAATATATAATTATTATAAATTTTTGTTTGAAGATTAAAAATTCTAATTTAATTTTAATTTTAATAATTATGAAGACTTGATTATAATACATTTTATAGTCTTGTATGACCATACTGGTCAATGATCATTCGTCCGAAAAATCATCCAATATAAGATAGACTCGACAATTATATAATGTGTAAGTATATTAAAGCCACGCTTAAAAAATAATATTATAAATCACTAATTAATTTTAAATTTAAGTTACATTTACCTACTTTTTATTTATTTTTATATAAAACAAAAAAGTTCTTACGAGAATCATGTTAATGCATGGTTGCACAAATAAGCAACTTAATTATATTATTTTTTAAATTAATATCTAAGTAAGTAGTGCTTATAACAGGTATAAGTTAAAACTTAATTAAAAGTTTAAAGTAACAAGTAACAACCCTTATATAAATAACAAAATGTATTTCAAGATGAATTTAACTTATTTAGAATACTTATCCTACTATATCTATATTATAATAGATATGTCTTTTTTTAAGTAAAATATTTTATCAGCAAAGTATCAATGATAATTATAATTATACCAACATGATCTCTGTCATACAGAGTGATATTTTTTTTAATGATTTTTATAATTAGATTTGTTAAAGTCTAATTATTACTATAAATATTTTAATTATATTTTATATGATATACCTACAGTTCATAATACGATATATTTAGATATATATATATTTATGTGAAGTACATCCACATCCACTATAAATTAACGGACGACACAAAACGCGACTATTTTACATTTTCACATATTCTTTTAAAAATCTAATTATTTAGGTAATTATGTACCAAACGAAAATTATAACCACGAATATAATTCTTAACACATTCTAAATAAAGGTATACGACCTAGAAAATATCTAAAATCATTCATCAATCCACTTTGGAAATTATATTATGTTATAAATTATAATTATTATTTTGGTAAATTTTATTAGATTTATCTTATTATCTTTGAATAAATAAATTATCATTAACATTCTTACTTACAATGAATATAATTATGATAATGGTTTTCAGTTATATTAAACTTTTATTTATTATGAATTATTAATAGTTAATTACTATTAATTATTACATATTTACAAAAAAAAAAATACTTTATACTTAAAAATAATCATTGTTGCTATATTATTTAACTATATAGTTAGAAAATTATAATTTTTTTTTTATATAGATCATTAGTTATGATTTTATTACAGTGATACACCCAAGGGGAAGCTTTAGTGCTGAAGCCCCCGCTTATATTTTATTATATTAAATTATATGTATTATATTATACTTTTAGTATTACAATTTACGGTAGGTTGATATAATTTTTACCGAAATTATTGCATTTATTATATTATTAATATTTAATTATTATTAAATAATATGTATTTATACGTTATACCACATTATCATAATATTATATCAACTTCTATCTTTTTTTTACTAAAATGTGATAACACATTTCTGTAAATACTGTAAAACAGCAAAAATATATTTATAGTATAAATAGATAATATCTTAAAATAAATAAACACATTCATTGCGTAAAGTAAAAACTATAAAAATATGATTTACGTTTAATAAAATATTAAATAAGTTTCAAGTTTCTTCGAAGCCACGGATGTTTTTAAAATATAACAATTAATATTTGTAATTATTAGTATAAATAGTACAAAAATAATTTTGTCCGAATTTGAGATTAAAATATATTGTAATTAAATATTTTTTAAATTTTATGGTTTCAGTGTGAATTTATAACTTATGAGTAATCTTGTATTAAACTTTCAAAACTTAGATACATAGACAAATTTTTATGAATTTCTAACTACAAAATAGTTAAACGATTTTTTGCGATTTTAAAGAATTTCGTCAAAATTCTAACTTAAAATGCATAAAATATAATAACTTGTACCAGTTGTACATATTTTTAATATTTTTATACAAATATGAGAATAAATTACGTGGGATTTTGGTTTAAATTTTCAAGATTTTTGACCTACTGAATAATTTTTAATTGATATTGATATTGAAGAAAAAGAAATTTAAAAGAAAAATCGAAAATTTTTCATGCATATAAATAACTCAAAAAGATTTTAAAAGCTGTACTATGAATAGGAAATAATAATTTGTATTTGAATTACAGAAACAAATAAAAATCGTTTGGGAATAAATAGTTGTTATACTGATGAATACCATCTTATAACAAAAATGTAAAAATGTTTTTCCTTTATCTATACTATATATTATATAATATTATAAAGAAGAAAGATTTGATTGTTTGTATTGAATAGGCTCCGAAACTACTGAACTGATTTAAATGAAATTTGGTACATAGATAGTTTAGACACTGAGAAAGGACATGTGCTACTTTTTAATACTAAAAAAGGGCTTTAAGTGGTTGAAATAGGGGATGATATATATTATAACAAAATTAAGCAACGTTGTGTTACCTACCGAGATCGGCGTTAAAGGAGAAGCCGAAGAGAAGTCAAGCTTGACGGACGGACGCTCGGATAGGTGGACATAAAAAAAGCGAAGGACACAGGGAGAGCACAACCTTGCAAGGCGGTAAATGTTATCTATATTACGTTTTCCGCGATCATGATTTTCAGACTGACGTGTTGTGGTGGACATCGCGGTAGCGGTGCAAGAAGACATTCATACCGACACCGTCCGACCGGCTGATCGGCTGCAGGATAGACGCGAGTATCGGACAGCACCACGGATGCCGGATGTCGAGCATCGGCGCGGCTCACACGTAGGTACTCGCGGATGGCAGTGGCGGTGGCGGCAGAAGTACAGATCCGGGTGCGACCGATTGTGTTTAAACTCGATCGGAGCGAAAACGACGTATCGGACATGCATCGGTGCGGTAGTTCACTGAATTTTCGCCCTGGAATCCCGTCGGCCGAGCACGAGTTGAGTTCTAGTCGTTACACTCTATTACATTAATTGCGCTTGCACTCGCCCGAGTCTTCGTCATCGCCCGCCGCCGCTGCAATCCAAGTGCACAACATCGCAGTCCGTTGAAATCGCGCCGTCACCATTGTTCACAGTTGTCGCGCTTTCGCAACCCTATGTCCAACACTGCTCTCAAATCTCGATCGCCCGGGAACAGCTGCGATAACGTGAATATATGTGGTCATAATAATTCAATTCTCACGAACGCCATCGGGTTTCTTTCCCACCTTTTTTTATCCATCCAGCTTGTCACAGTAGTTTTTTTAAAGTATTTTTGTTATTGTTTTTGGTTAATTAATAACTATTTGTTTATTGTTATGAAAATTTTGTTTATTATAAAATAAATAACATTTTTTATATATATAATACATGACAAACTTTGTTTTTCATTTAATCATTTGTATTATTGTTCATATTGCGTGTACCAACATGTTGTTTGGGTTGAAATAGTTATGTCCAAAAGACATAAAGATCTACCGTTCTGTTGCACAATAAGTTTGGAGTGTATTTAGTTAGTATCATGACTTCTCAATGCCGAGAGATATCACTAATAAAGATGTATACGATATTATGGTGTTAAAACAAATGCAAGCTCTATTTTTAAATTAAAGTTGAGTGTATTTTTCGTAATTTATTATGTTATTTGTATTAAATTAATACATTAATAATTTATATATTATATTTTATATACATATTTATTAACATAATAAAAATAGATTCATAGCGATGGCACCTATAAATAAATAACATTTTTAAAGAAATCAAAAATGTTATTGCGTGTAGTAAAATTTATATTAATATAAAATACATACAACTTTATTCTTTATTTATTATTTAAATGAGTAATTTAGCCCAAATTGGAATTTAAATGTATAAAAAAATTGTCTTTATACATTTTTGAGATTTAATGGTTTCATTATGAACTATACTTATGAAGAATTTTGTATTCAATTTTCAAAATTTAGATACAAAAAGAAAAGTTTTTATGAATTTTTAACTAATTTCATCAAAATCCTAACTTCAAATACATATAAAAAAATGTGTGCCTATATTATATTTTTATACAGATATAAGAATTTGGAATTTTGTATTAAATTATCAAGAATTTTAACCAGGTAAATAATATTGTTAATCGACATTTATAAAAAAAAAACTAAAAATAGTTAAAATTTCTTATGCAGTTAGGTATGCATAAAAATAACAAAATTACCTACATTACAAAATTTTAAAAATATTATCGTGTAATGAAAATAATAATATAAATATTTGGAAAAATTTCAAGTATATATTAATATACGAGTACCTATATATTTTTTTTTTTTGAAATACAATAACATATTATATAAAAATTGTTTGAGGAGATATAAATATTTTACGGGTGAATATCAAATTTCATGAAAATTTATACTTCAAATTCTCTTAAAAAATTAATTTGACTTTACGGTAGAATTTTTTTTTCTTATAAAGGTTTAAAAACTAATAAAGAACCTTGTATTAATTTTTAATTCTAAGGTATAAAAAACAAAAATGTTGGTACATTTCAAACTGCAAAATATAATTTGTACATTTTTGAATTTTTATGTTTATTGTCAAAATTCTAACTTTAAACGCTTAAAAAAAAATTGTGAATATAGACCAAGCGATTACTTTCAATCCAAAAGTAACTTTACAAAATCCATTTAAAGGTACGGTTTCCCTGCAGCGTCAAAGAGTGGAACAGCACGGCGTCATGACGCTGCGTCTAGACGCTTACCTATGTCCAGACCGGTAGTTGACGCTAGACGCCGCGTCTGGACGCTGCAGGGAAACCGTACCTTTACGTTACAGGTGGTAATTATTACATAACAAACATACCATATATTATAATAGTTGTTTTTATTCTAACTAAATTTACTCAATCTTTGTCAAAGAAATATGATATTGATATTAAATTGTATAAAATATAATAATCATAACCATAAATAAATTTATCTGATAACATATTAAATTTATATACTATAATAGTAAAATATCAGAGAAAATTATTAGTTTATAAAAATTAATTTTTATTTTACCTATATACTTTACCTTACTTAACAAGTTATATATAATATATACTACAATCAGTAGGTAGGTAGATACATAGTAGTTTAGTACTAACCTATTAGTACATTTCTTATTATTTCTTTTCTCTATTATTCAAAGTACTGAATTTCGAAGGGTACTTGTTGAAAAACATAATTATTATTATTATTGCTAACATATTATTATCAAATGCGCAATATTCACATAATCTGTGATAAATAATAATTTCGAATTGTCAACGGGCTACAAAGGGAAATAACCAACGGAGAAGATTTCCATTTGAATTTTTAATAATGCTAATGTATTTGTATAATCTATGCACAGCTGGTTGTAAAAATGTACGCAAAATCATGATGTGAATAAACGTGAAAAATAAGGCCACCTCAAAACCTATAGGGCATGTATACTGTATACACTGCACTATTGTGTAGCGATGTAAGTACCATTAGTATCAATAGGTATATGAGATATTAATCGTTTTAATCAAATAAAAATATAGTATAAAACTTTTACTATAAAAACTGAATCCGGACTTTTCGTCCTCGATTTATCTACCATATAAAAATATAAAATGTAGGTACTCTACTACCCGCATATGCCATGTGTTATCTCCGTCTGACAAATGTACAACATACCAAATTTGCTTTCAGGAGAACCGATTTTAAGTTATAATTTTTGAGCAATTTGACTTATTGTCAAACTTAAAGGTAAGAACATTATCAATTATCTCTCATAGTCTCATTGGGTTTTTACGATATTTTGATTTTTAAGCAAGTTATAATTTTATGAGTATATTGTATAATGCTAAAATATAAAAATACCTATTGATTATAAGTCAATTTGTTTTAAAATTAAAAATGATTACATAACATCGGTTCTACTGAAAGCAAATTTGCTAAATCATACGTTTGCAAGACGGAGACCACACGGGTGTAATATATAGATATTAGGAAAAAAAAGTTTCCCGTTGCATATGTAAATAAAAATATATAAAATATAAGATTATAATAAATTTATTATTTATTATACAATATTAAAATTTATATAAAAATATATTTATTCAGTTATAAAATATCTTTCTTATATTTTGACCTATTTGTTATTTTTAAAAATTAGGAGTATATGTAGATTTATCTTCATCAAAACGTTGACATAAAATGTTTAATCGAACTTCATAATAAATTTAATAATAATTAAAAAAAAATTATCTTCTATAATAATATTATTTAAAAAATATAAAAACGACTTTTTTCCGTTTACGCTTTATATAATTCGCAGCAATAATATATATAGTTAGAATACAGTAGGTATACATATTAAGATAAGAATAGACTTATAATATGTAATAATATATAATATGTATTGTAATATAATATTTTATGTATAACTATTAGGTATAATCGTTTTCAGGGAAGTTGTAAAAATATAAAACAACAAAAACATATACACGTCGAACAGATTCTTTTAAAGTGGCGACAACTAATACTTAATAATAATAATTAAGTACAACATGGTAATAAATTGTATCACAAAATAAACAATAATCAATTATTTTTTTATATTAAGTCGTTTGTTTGTTTAGCTGGTTAGTAACTACCATTCGGATGAGAACACATAAGACAAAACGTCACCACTTAACTTCTGCGGTGGTGTAGCTCTCTTTGCCTTTGCCGCCATATTTGAACAGCACTATCCGTGCGCGGTCGGTCGCTGAGCATTACGTCAGCGACGATCGCAGTGCCGCCTCACCGGAAGGATCAAATTGTCACACTACTCGTCGGTAGTCGGTTTTCTCGCTGACGACGTTCCGTGCTTCGGAGAAACGATTTCGACCCACAACACATACTATTACAATAATCCCCACCAACGTCATAACTGGCGGACGAAAACGCGGTCGGTTCGTCATCGCCGTCCACCGGTAACCAGTGCGGGCAACTGCATGCGCCGATTTCGACTACACTGTAAAAAGTGGTGATACGAACATTTTTTTTAACCTTTCATTATTTACGTGAACTTTTTCGCTTTACGTATATTTTTTCCTGAAAAAAAAATGGTGTATCTCGTTAGGCGTTAGTGAATCGTGTTTTGATTGTTATTATTATTTTTTTTTGTTTTCGTTTGCTTGTTCTCTAAGTATCATAGTCGCACCTTGTCTGCCGACGATTCTACCGACGTCCGGTGAATCGCGTACGTTTCAATTTGGTTTTTCCGAAACGGATAAAACGATACGCCCGTCCATTGTTTGTGCAACCGCTCCGAGACGAGTCGTCCGTTTCATCAACAAACGCTTAACAGTCTGTGAGTAAACCAACACTTTAAATACGTTTGCTATTGAAACACGTACGAAGTATTATTTTGTTATTAAAATAAAAATAAACGATTTAAGTAACAGTTTAAAATGAGTGACGAGAGCAACCCTCGTACGCTATACGTTGGTAATTTAGACCCATCAGTCACCGAAGAGTTACTATGTGCATTGTTCACAAACATTGGTCCAGTAAATGCATGCAAGGTGATACGTGAGCCAGGCAGTGATCCTTATGCGTTCCTTGAATTTGATACTCATTCGGGTGCGGCTACAGCACTAGCCGCAATGAATGGTCGACTCTTTTTAGATAAAGAGATGAAAGTCAATTGGGCCACAACGCCTGGCAATCAGCCTAAGCTTGATACAAGCAACCATTATCATATATTTGTTGGGGATCTAAGCCCTGAAATTGAAACACACACTCTGAAAGAGGCATTTGCACCTTTCGGAGAGATTTCCAACTGTCGTATTGTACGCGACCCTCAGACTTTAAAGTCAAAAGGATACGCTTTTGTATCATTTGTAAAAAAATCTGATGCTGAAAATGCTATTAATTCAATGAATGGCCAATGGCTGGGTAGTCGAAGCATCAGGACAAATTGGTCAACTAGAAAGCCACCTCCACCTAGAGCCCCAAACAAGTACAGTGGTTATCGAGCAGTAACATTTGATGATGTTTATAATCAGTCCAGTCCAACAAATTGTACAGTATACTGTGGAGGCATTGTTGAAGGCTTAACAGAAGAGCTAGTTGAACAGGTGTTTTCACGATTTGGCACAATTGTTGAAATTAGAGCATTCCGAGACAAAGGGTATGCATTTATTAAGTTTTCTACAAAAGAAGCAGCAACAACTGCCATTGAAGCTGTACACAATACAGAAATAAACGGACACCCTGTTAAATGTTTCTGGGGTAAAGAATCAGGTGACCCAAATAGTGCAGCTAATCTTGCTGCACAAGCTGCAGCTAGTACTGATACTACTGGCCAATACTCATATAATATGGCATATAATCAAGGAATGAATTACTGGTACCCATATGCTCAAATGCAAGGCCAATATGTGCAGGGTATGCAAGCCAGCTATGGTGGCGCCGCTGCTTACAGTCAATATACTGGATATCCATATCAGATGGCAAATGCCACTGCATATCAAATGGGTAATGGAACAGGACAAGCTGCTAATGGACAACAGATGTCAACACCAGCCAATATGCAAGCTGGGGTTTACTCAATGCAGTATCAAAGTCAGTGACAACCGATAAAATAGATTTCTATAAGTGTTGAAATCTTATAAGTTTTCTCATTTGTGCTCTGTATATAAATCTAAAAAAATACTAAAATATTAGAAAACAGATGTATGAAAATAAAAATTATAAATTTAATTTAACCCGCTGTTCCATTATTTATAGCACATTTATGGCCTCATTGTAAGTTAAATTTTTTTTGTATAATTTTGTCCCCTCAGTCGAATAATTAATATATACCTATATATATATATAATATATGTGTATGGCTATATATATATATATGTGTGTGTGTATATATTTATTTATTTATATTTTATGTAAAATCAATATCAATATTTAATATGTATATTATATATTATATATACATATATATATTTATATATATATATACTAGATTAGGTTATTAAAATACATTGTTAATTCCATCTAGTATAACTACAGTATGACATTTTATTAATAGGATGTTAGGCATTCATTATATTATATTATTTTAGATGTTATTTCTATTATAAGGTTGTAAAAATTATGAAGAACCAAGTGCGTTCACCATTTGAGTTAACTCAACTGCGAATTTTGTATAATTATAATTATGCTATATACTATTCATGTATTTGTTGTGTTATTATAATACCTAGTTAAAAATAACTTAATTATAATACCTAATGTTTAATTGGAATTAGGTGTCTGAGCTGAATATAAAACACTTTGTTGACAACATAATTTGTATAAAATGCAATGGATTCTTGTATTTTGTATACTGGTACAAACAATTAAAACTGATTAATCATAAAATATTTTGTGAGAAACTGTGACTTACAAATAAATTAAATATATAAAATAATTTTTTACAATACTATTATAGTTAATATTTAATTTGTGTATTATTGACATGTTTCATTAGGTGTCTGAGATTCATTTGTAGTTGTATTTTACATTTTTGTGTGAACCCTAAAGGGCTGAAAAGATGTTTAAGTCTAATAAAAATATTTACTGTGTATTCATTATATGTTAATAATAATCAATACACTTTATCAAATATCAATGTTTTATATTCAAATCATTTTTCAAAAGTATCCTTTTGCATATTTTTTTGCAAGAAACAAAGTATTTTGACTTATAAATGCTTTCAGGATGGATAATATTTGTTTTTTCACTGAACAACGCCTGAAGAATTAAGAAATGCCACACAAGTGATTGGCTTTTATCAATGTTGTATTCCATTAGGTACCTACGTTCAGTTTGTTTAGTAGAGTATAGTATGTTTTATCCATTTTGTGTTTATTATCAATTGTATTGAAGAAATAAAATGTTACTTTTTTCATTAAATAAACACATTGTTTAGCTTACAGACTACCATGTTTGAAAAACCATTTGTTTTCTGAAAATGTATGATTATTGGTCATTGAAGAACAATATTGCAATATTATTCTGAACATCTATTTCAATCGGATTAATACGAATTGGATATTACATACTATATTAGTCAGTGCAATTAATAATAATGTTTAAAACAAATTATACCATATTGAAGGGAAACAAATGTTTCAGAGTAAATGCCTTACTATTCAGTCAAACTTCTGTGTGCACTAAGACAGAGTACTATATGGCTACTTATTATAGGCTACTTCCTACTGGTGGAGGCATTTATTAAAGGTAATTGATATATTATTCTTTTTATTTTATTAGTATTCTGAGTTATATTTCATTAATTAAACATTTGAAAAAATTTGAACTGTATATTTATTTTTGTATAGAAAGTTATTTTCTATAATCAATTAAGTATACATTTACTCTTTACATTCTGCTACAACTTTAAAATTAGACTCTGTCAGTGTTTTAAACATTTAATTGGCCTGTAGTAGGTATACCTAATATTAATTATGTGTATACATGGTTAGTGGTTACCTATGAATTTAACCAAAATTATTCAAAAATGTGTATTTATTTAAATATTGATGGACAATATATGTTTTTAAATGGAATACATGTTTACTCTTAAAAATTTTAAATATTGAAAGAATTCTTTATTTATTTAAAACAAAATATTGTATATGAATAAAATCTGATTACTTCTCTGACTGTGAAAAGTAATTATTCTGTGTTCCTCAATTTAACAGATTATACCTAAACTGGAAGAAGAAAGTTAATAATCAAATTCACAATTGAAAGGTATATTAATTTTACTGGTAAATTCAAAATTATCTCTATTTTAATGTAATAATGTTATGGTAAGATCTTTATGTTTAGAGGTATAAGGCTATGCTATTATGATATTTATAAATTATTTTAAATGGCATTCTATTTTTTTTTTTGTGTGTGTATGTGTGTAGTGTGTGTATTCAAAATGTGGTCTTGACTGAAATTTCAACTTATAATTATTTATATTTATTTTTATTTTGGTATTTATGTAATTAGTTATATTATTCTTGTATAAAATATCCAATTAAAAAATAATATACCTATTTATTTTATAATAATTATAATTAGTTAAATAATATAACATATTATATTATTCCTTTATGTATGTGTCAGTTGTTTCTAAAATACTTAAAATATTAATGCAAATCAAGCAATAAATAATTGACACTGGTATGTTTTTTTTTTAGCTGAATGTTTTAAAAATGTAAATATTTGTTCTGAATAATTAATTTAAGAATTAAAACGGGTTATTAAGTAACAATTGTTTTTCTTTTTTTATATACAATCTTTTATTATTAAATTGATTAAAATATACTCTGACATTAAAGTGCAGAGTTATGTAAATGTTTGTTAAAACTCCTGAAAATTATTAATTTATTAGTACTACATTATTATACCATATACTGGATAAAAAAATGTTCAAATAGCCATCATGGTTTTAAGTTGTAACTTTTAAACTGTAACCAATAAATAAGTAAAAATAATTTTATATTACATTTGTGTAGTTTATATTACATTATTACTTGTTAGTTATTACATGCTTTAAACCATACTGGAAACATGAATATTTAGTATTATTTCTATGTTAAAATTATTATTTATTTATTTGTCTTAGAAGTAAATACAATAAAATAAAATAATATACTAACCAGTAGGTACATAATATACTTACCTATACAACGCATACAATATTATCAATAAGTATACATTGCATTATTGACTAAGATTCTTTAATAGTTTTTTATCAAATAATACAGATTTTTATCGGTTTATATCAAAATAAAATCACCTACCCATTTTAATTTGTATTTACTAATAGTATGATTACACATATTATAGTCACGTCTTACCAATATAATATTAAAAAGGTATTGTATGTTTTTATCGAATTTTTTAAGTTATACTATAGTATAACTTATAAAACTCAATAAAAACATACAATACTGACCAATCCTCTATGTAAGCAATCAAGAATAATTTTTACCTTATATAATATAAGGTAGATACCCTTTAACTTTAAGATAGGTATCTTTTTGAAATGACTATAGAAGTAAAGTGTTGGCACTTTGGCAGTGATATATTTTTGTAGACTATTGGTATCAATATTGATATATTAATATGTACTACAATATTTAAAATTGATGGCATTAACCATGTGGTTTTTTTTTTTACATATAAAAAAGTCAAATTAAGTACAAAGGTATAATTTAAATTTAAATATTAAGTATATTGTAGTACCTAATGCCTAATGGTAGAAAAATGTATAAATGAATATTTACTTTGTATTAATCTACATTTTCAAAGGTAAAATTTATATTGTGTACCTTTATGTTTTACTTATGATAAGTGCAAGTATTGTATTCATTCCAATAAGTTTAAGAATTATAAAGTAACCTACATAGACATTAGACAGCAAGTTTTTCAATAGATCGACCAATACAAGTCATATTTAAGGGACTGAACAAACAGAGTAGGTATGACATTTATTGATGATATTATGTCCCCTTAACCACCTGTCATAATATATGCACCAAAAGAAATGATACAATCCATATGGATGTATAAAATACTTATATTCAACTACCATCATGGCAGGAAGAACATCATGATAATCAGCTCGATTAAGGTTACTGTTATTATTATTAATATTCATATATTTTAATGTTATTTAGATTTGATATAATTTTAACAATATTATTTAGATAGGCAATATTTATTGTTTATTTATTAAACAAATATTATCTAATATAGTGGTATAATACTGTAGGTAATTACTATAAAAATATCTATATTCAAGATATAATAGAGAAACTAAGTCCCCTGAGACTAGGCACTGATTAGAGCTCATAATACAAAAAGCTCATAGGTGAATCAGAGTATCACAGGTATCAGGGTCGGCCTGGCCAGGGCCGGAGGGCCAGGATTCCTGCCTGGGCCCTTGCCGTATTATAGTTCCTGGTCCCCTGTACTGGCTGTACTGTGTCACCCCAAAATACAGTATAAAATTATTATTGGGCTCCAGAAAATAATTCCTGCCTGGGCCCTCAGGTACCCAGGCCGACCCTGACAGGTATCACCAGTTTTAGGACAGTATGGAAATCCAATTGATGTTGTAAACTACCGATCCATCTCTCAATCTCTGGTCTTCCTTTCCTAGTAAAATGTTTGAGCTCATATCTATAGTATTTGATTTGATTCGTGTTAGATCACGGTTATCTTTTTGTTACTTTTGATAGGCTAAGGGCTATAGCCTATATCTCAACCCTTGCTGTGCCTGGACCCATTTGAAGTATAAAATATAATCACGGACCCCTTCCCCTTACAAAAATAAATAAATATTTTTTATTTAATTTTTATTATTTTTTAATGATAATACTAAGACTTAAATATCAAGTAAACTAGGTATTAAAAAAACTCAGCTACCCCATGGACCCCCGAGTTGCCGAATAACCATCCACGGACCGTTGGTTAAGATTAAGAACCTATAGGCATTGGTAAACGTAAACCGTTCCTATTTTGGATTAGTTCTTATCTGAGAGAACAACAACACCTCTCTTTGGTAAGACTTCAGATCAATTCCGTGTACCTATTATCTGATGTAAGACCCCTTATTATTTAATATTTTTATAAATATGTCCCGTTGTTTTTTCTATTTCGCGTTATTCTCCTTATCGATTATATTACCGTCGATTTTATATCGATTCCGCCGGCTACTGTTTATCCCTCTCTTATTTAAAAAATACAGTCCTACATAATATACTATGTAGGTAATATATATATTAATAAAATATTAATAATTGTATAATAATTCAAAACTAAATTTTTAGTCTATAATCAATACGTGTATGAGAATATTTTATAAAATGTATTGTCTAAATTGTATAAAATAATATGAAGGAGCAAAATGCAATCCACACATTTGGGCATCAAGGGAAATAACATCAGAACGTACTACTAATAGATGTGAGTCTTTCCACTCAAAATTAAATTCACAATTCACAAAAGCTCATCCCAACATTTTCATATTTACCCACGTTTTAAATATAAAAATACAAACTGACACTTACACGCATATAAATTATGGAATAAATATCAATACAATCAGTAAAAATAGTGCATTTAACATAAAAAAAAAAATAAAGTATTAAAAATTTACGATAAAAAAATTTCTAAAATCACTTCTTTAAAACATGTGTCCAAATACTACCAAAAGTAGTTATATTAATTATTTATATTATACCTATTTATATTAATTAGATTATACATTTTAATTTTAAATTATACATTTATTATTATTTTATTCTTATTATATATACCTACTATATATATGCAAGGAGGGGGGGGGGGGGGGATAAACAGTGTCCGGCGGAATCGATGTTTTTCTATAAACAGGTAATTTCGGCGGAGTCAATAATTCCCCTATCACATGATTACCAAATCCTCCAAAAAACTCTTGATACCTATATCCAATACCTAATTCACTATCGAGTGCAATACCTTAATATTATCCCTTAATACCACCAAGTGTAAAGTTGTACTTTCGTCTTTCATTGCTCACGTATCACGTCGCACAGTGATTAATTTCAATTACAATCTTAAATTCTTAACGGTTTGTCCATTTAACGTCTCATTATAGTCATTAACAGGCGCGTATGCAGGGGGTTCAACCCCCCCCCCCTCCCCCCCAAATAATTTAGAGTAACGAGGAAAAAATTGTTTTATTATGTTGTGACACAATTTGTATTGCTAAATTTTGTAAACCCACCCCACCCGAATTTTTTTTTTTTGTACGCACCTGGTCATTAAATCATTAAAAAGTTCTCATTTCAAGAATATATAGATACGGGTTTTAAGAAAATAATAATGGTATATATATATTATATATACCTTTTTTACACCTTTTTAAAACTAGGAACGAGTAGGAACTGTGAGTGTAAATATAATAAAAAACAAATTTTCTTTTTTTTTTATTGTATTATACATTTCTGACTTAACAAAATATCGTTTTTGAAAAAATATGGAATATGTGTATAATAATTTTACATTTATCATAGTAGGTAGATTGATGAAGATGGGCGATGCCATAACAATTATTTCAAATTTTGGCGGAAACGGTACATGCCCATGATACGTCATGGTGTTTGAATATGCTATAAATGTAACTGTTAATGTTTAGAGTACTTTTACTCGAAAACCATTATAGATTCAAAAAAAAAAAAACATGAGCCTAATATTGTTATGGTTTTCTGTTAAACCTCGGAATTTAAAATAGGTAGGTACTGATTATTTATAATAGATTTAATATAATTAAGCAACAACGCACGCTTCTTTTGTTAATAGTATATTATTATTTATTACTAGAGTTAGGATGTTGATGACTTACATTTTTTTCCCTTTAATTCTTTACAATGCTATCCTAGCTAAAAATTTGATTCATGCTCTCTTGATGCAGAATATTCTAATTTTATTTTGCATTTTTCGGCATTTTTAGCTATAAATGCATTTTTTTGTTTTTTAACGTCATTTTTTCAAAATTATTAAGTCATTTTTTCATCTTTTTGGTCATTTTTTGTAGTTTTTGTAAAATGTGGGGTAATTTTAGATTTTAGAGCAAGTGTTAAACTCAAGTTGGAAACAAATTTAATTTATTTAAAATCTAATTTAATTTATATTTTATTTTTTAATTTATTTTTAATAATTTTATACAATGCTTAAAATGTAAATGTATACTATTGTTTATTATTTTATTAATATTATAATCTATAATTCATATTTTAAATTACTATTACAATTACACCCATTATCACGCCCATATCTCTAATGAAAATTATTATTTATAAATACATTTTTTTCACTTACTTAATTAGTTTTTTAGACCATTTTTAAGGTAATTTTTTGAACCTTTTAGGGAATTTTTGCATTTTTTTAGAACATTTTTGTGTGTTTTGTAGGTCATCACATCTTAACTCTATTTATCACTATAAATAAGTATCCTGTCATCCTGAGTATCTATCCATATTCCATTGCAACCTTATGTGAACTAAAACAGTTAAGGGTTATAGCAATAATTATAATTTAATTTTAATATCTTATAGTTTCATGGTTATAATAATTAGGTATTAATTAGCAATGGTTATTTACCATAATCTTCAAATATAGTAAATATAGTAATATAGTAGCCACTAACTATACATTCTTTATCAGTAAAAACATAATACAATATTACAATAATATAGGTCGGTATAGGTACGAATTAAACTTTATTGAAAAATAGATAAATAAACTTGACATGTAATTGTGTAGTCGATATATATTTAAATACTGAACTCAACATTTATTAATACAAATTACAATTTAATTGCTTTTTGCAAAATATTAATATTTAATAAAAAAAAATTTTTAATAACATGTAATAATATGATGTTGTAAATTACCTAAATTTTTTTATTATTACTGTAAATGGTGATTAGAAATAGAAAATGTAATTAATATGTTTTCATATTTCAGACTAGATTACTAGAAATAAAATATTTATCTATATGAATAAGAAAAGAATTAGAAAACCTATTTTGATAAAAGGATGTGCGTAATCAATTTTTTATCTTCCTTGTAACTGAAAAATATCTCTTAAATAATTTTTTTTTTAATTCTACCATTTTTGTATTAGTTAGTTAGTATGGATTTAAGAATAATGAATATACAAAAAAACAGTGAGGGGGCTTAAATAAAACTAGAAGAAGCTTAACCCCTAGTCTCCCCAAATTGCGCCGATGTAATAATAATTGATGTAAAAATGCTAACCATTTAAATTTAAAATTGATCAATTTAATTTTCAATAGAGTGAAAAAACAAATGGGAGGGTTGAAAATATCCAAATGCCCACCATGTGTACACTACTGACTGATCAGTAGGTGTAGAGCTTGTGTATTATTATGATACCCATCATATGAAGGTAATAGCTATAGGTGTATATTATATATCGTTTATATGAATAGCCTAATACTTAATAGTATAATATATAGAATAGTATTTTTTTCTAGTCATTGTCACATTATTGGTACCAGGTATCTCAACAATTGTCACCTGCTATTTATCATATCATTCATCAACTACAATTATTTAGTACTTATAATTAAATATATATAATGTACATTTTCTGTTATATACTCGTATACTCATACCTACATGTACATATACGATATACCTCTATGATGATATACCTGCATGGCTGCATGGGCTGCACTTAGTTTTAAAATGGTAACCATACCAATTAAACTATTAAAGGACGTACTAAGATATCACAATGTTTAACTATATTCTTAATTATATAGTAATATAATAAAATTTGAAATACAATACTATATGTAACAATAACTATGTCATGATAATAATTTATTGATATGGGTAATACTTTTAAAAAATTTTAAATTATTTATTATTAGCGCTAAATTAAATTACCATACAGATACCTACTCATAAATATACTGTTTATACCTAAGACATAAAAGTATATTTAATCAATGTCTAAAAGTAATAAAGTTACCATACGTCACATATACAGTATTATTCGGGACGTATGGTATAGACGTATATAGTACACTGTATTACCGTATACAAAACAATAAAACATAAGTAAGTATTAGTTAAACGTATAGGCACTAAACATGTTGATAATGTTGATTTAATCAATTTTAAAAATAACAATAAGTACACCAATCCATAAAACCGTAATATAAATCATGTAGAAATTTATAGATCAATAATGTTTCATGACAATACTTTCTCTAAAATATTTGAAAAAATAATTAAATTAAGACTTGCTAATTATCTTGAAGCAAACTTAATACCTACTACCTCTAACTCAATCTGACCTTAAAAAAAGACAAAATACTGCAAGTGCTAATACCAGTTTAACTTATAAAATTATATAATAGCAATGGATTGAAAAAAAAATCAATCAGTTTATTTATGGATACAAGTAAAGCCTTCGATACAGCATGTAAATGTAATAAATTATAACTTAAAATAAATAAATAAATAATTTAAACCAAATCGGTATTAAATACAAAGCTCACAAAGTTCAAATAGACAATGCAAAAAGTAAAAATTAATTTATGTCCTTTGGAGTAATTCAGGGTACAATATAGGAATACATTATGTATTACCCGGTGTCACCAAATGGCGGCCCGCGAACAAATTTTATCCGGCCCGCGGATAAAGAATAAATAATATAGGTATACTACGACAACATTATGTGTAATTGTATATTTATATGTACTTAGAATTTTGATGGCCCACGAAAAATTTTTAGATTCCGAGTGTGGCCCTTAAAAATTGTTAATTGGTGACCCCTGTTAAACATATATTATCCCTTTTATTATAACTTATAAGTATATATCATTTATACCACAGGTGTCTGTCTAATCACCAAATTAAAAGTAATCTATATATAGATTATATAGTACTGATAATGACCGGCATGCGGCAACACGAGGAATTCTGTAAACAAATAACAAAAATATTAAAAAAATGTATATAATTAAACAGTTTTTAACAATAATAAAACTGTCTTTTTAACCTTTTCAAATTAAAAAAGAACATCTCCAAATATTACCATTTTAAAAGACCATGACCCAATAAAATTTAAAGACAATATAGGTAGGTAGGTAGGTACATTGTAAATGCCTTTCCATAAACAGTGTTAATTTATACAAAATACTTAAGAATTACATTCAACCAGAATTAACGATGGAATATGTGAATCTTAACATTAAGTCTAAAATTATGTAAATTATACACTTTTTTATAATATGGCAAAACTATTTTTAATATGCAATGGTTAAAAAATACATAATATGCATTTATGCCTTAACTAAATCTATAATAGAATTATAGAACATAGTAATGGTATAGACTATAGTGGAGGAAATACATATTAACTGCTTACAAATAGCACAAAAACCTCTCTAAAAATTATATTTCGTAAAATAGATTTTTCTGATTAAACAATTTTATTATACTCAGAATATCGAAACAGTTATTCGTAAAACAATTATATAATAAAAAATAAAAAATCATTATATTATATTATTTAGCACTATAAAATTTGATATATGTAGCAATTCATAACTATAAACCATAGATAATACAAGATCAGAAAATCTAATATTTCCCAAAATAAACACCTCAAAATATTATAATAGTTAGCTGAGTTAACCTAGTTATAGGTATTTAATATTTGGATTAAGATTATAAAAAATTCTCCTTTTTTGTTATTGATTATTAAACAGTAAAACATTTTATCAATACAATAAACTTTAATTTATAATTTATATAATTATTAATTGTATTACTACTAGGTAGTAGGTATTAAGTTTATTAATTATTATTATTAATTTTTAGAGAGTTGTCTATCAAAACAAAGGTTTTATCTTTGGTGTTAGATGCTGCGGTGCATATCAATATAAGTAGGTAGGTAACTAATTTTTGTAAACGTCGATTTTGCTAAATAAATAAATTATTATCAAAGAAATATATATATTATGTTATTATATACGTAGTACGTATGTGTTGGGGGATACTTGGGTCTTAGACAGTTAGACGTATGAATAAGTGAGCTCGGCGACTGACGACCCAGTTATTCACTAGATTACTTAATTTATTCGTATAGGTATATAGTTATAGTATATTGTTATATAAGCAAATGCATTGTGTCTGTAGACTGTAGTACATATAAGCGTTTCGTAATTATTAAAACCCGTAGGTACGTATTACTCAATTACCCATAGTCAGCGTGAGCCTTTCACTCACGGCTATCCGTTCATATAATGTTATTACGACCGTCCACTATAATACTATATACTATGTTATACATATTTTATACGACTGCATAACAATAAATAATAATTAAAATAATATTAATATCATGTATGTGCACTTTACACACGCGTGTGCTGGTGTGCTGTGTAAGTAGATACTACGTCACGCGCTCACGCGATTACCTGCGTTATGCATTTATTATACTTGTTGTTACACGTTACACCATGTTATGCGATTTATATGCATACGGGTTTACACTGTTCATAGCCTACGAATCGCGATCATCAGTGAATACCGGAATGCTGGATAGCCGCGAATATCACCAATCGCCATAAACATTGGAAGTTTAATGTTCATGCACAGACTAGGTACGTGAAAATATACGAATTTTCATAATATTATGTTATTATAATAAAATAATCTAATCCGTGCACGCGTTCCATACTTCCATCGACCATCGCTGTTTTCGTTCGTATTTTTATAAATAATACCTATAACTATACTCGGGAACGCTATTAATAGATTAATATATGTTTTGTCGACAATTATAACGAGTGAACAAGCGTTTCGCGTAAGTGCCAAACGGGAGGTCAGTGATGTGATGATATTTTTTTCCTAGGTCGCGCGAATTCACATTTTGGCACGAAAAGTCGGAAAAGTGAAAAACAAAAAAAAACACCTGTTCGAAAAGTCGCCCTTGAAACACCGTATCGTCGGATGTTTTCGCGTCGCGCGATAACCGCAGTCGGACTGATAACGGCTGCAGTCGGTCGAGTAGGGTACCCACCGCAATATCGCGAACTGCCAAAATACGGTGACGGACGACCTTAAGGTGCTTTGTTTATAAATAAATCCGGTGCCAGTGGGTGTACGAGTGTACACTCGTCACTCGTTCTCGAGTCTTGGACGTTGGTCGATGGTCTTCGCCCGTAAGCCGATTAATTGTTTTATTGTTACGGCGACGACGGTGGCGCGGCACAGCGTCGTCGGATCGCGGAGCAGTGAAATGATCTGTAATTGCGTTTAGTCGAAGGAACAGTCGAAAGCAGTGCCGACGACCGATATGGATTCGTTCTTAGACCTATTCGATCCGGGCACGAGTCCTCCGACCAATTGCGACGTATGGCCAGAAGACGACAACGATGCTTCCCGCCTGCCGCCCGAACCGCAAATGGGCAACGTCGAGTACAAGCTCAAACTGACTAGTCCGTCGAAGTTGCGCTTTGAACATCTAGTCACGCAGGTGAGACATTTGTTTTATACTTTACGTTTTCAACAAAACTTATGACATTATGCTTATTTGTGACTAGCTAAAGTGGAGGCTAAGAGAGGGGCACGGTGAAGCTATCTATGAGATCGGTGTCGAAGACACGGGAAAGCTAACCGGATTGTCTTCTGATGATATGAAGTCCAGTTTAATTACATTGGATCAAATGGCCCTCAAACTTGGTGCCACTACATCAGTATTACGAGAAAGATCTGTCAGAAAGGATAAAATAGTTGCGGAAGTCTTAGTTAGAAAGGTTTTTATTTTTTATTTAAAACTATTATTTATATGTGTGATTTACATTAAATTTATATATAATATAAGTTGTATTAGTCTTAATAAAAATAATTTCTAACTATCTTATTATCTTACAAATTTATTTTTATAATATATACTTAATACCTAACTAATTTAAATCAAATTTAAGTAATATTTTATAATAATAGTAATAATTCTATAATATGATCGTAGTATAAACATTTGAAGATTTTATATTATCTATTACTTCATATTTTTCAACCTTTTAGCTATGAACATTTAAATTGATATTTTTTCTTATAAAATAATGTGTATCGTTACATATTATTAAAATAATGTAAATATGTAATATTTACATAAAATATTTTATTCATAAATTATTTAGAGCTAAAATAATTATTTATTTATTGATTTTTGAGTAAAAATGAAACATTCATGCTTATAAACAACAAATTGCTTACTTATTTGTTTTTTTTTTCATACGTGTCATTCAAATTGTACAAATGAAGGTCAAGTTCATAATTTAAGAAAATTACTATTAGTCGAATAAAAACTGATCATACAATTTATTTACTAATTTCTTTATAAAAACTATTTTATTTGATTTTAAAATTATACAGGGTGATTCTTTTATTAAACAACACTCATTATTTCAAAAAGTATTAATGTTTTTGAAAATATTTTTTACATAGTTTCAAATTGTTAAAAAAACAACGTTTTTATTAAAAAATTATATTTTTAAATATTTTTTATCCTTATAATTTTTTAAGTTTTTTACTTTTTTGAATGACAACATAGTGTTTTAATTTCATATTCCAAAGCAGAATAATTTTCTGAGTATTTTGATACATAAAATTTGAATTTAGGGCGAGTAGTTTATGAGTTATACGTATTTAAAGTTTAGTTGTGTGGAGTGGAGTGGTACGGGGTTACCCCACAAAATGTTTGTCCACTATTCCACTTGTCTAATAAATTGCTTATTTAACTGAATATGGAGGTTATTAAACATTTTTAATTTTACTATCTAAAAAAGAATTTTTATTTAACTTCAGTCTATAGTGATCTTTTTGATATATTATGCAAGTCATTTTATTTTCCTTTGATTAATCTTATCGAATTTAGATACACAATAAAAAAAAAAAGATTATATTAATTTTGCCATCAATAATAATTGAAGATTATATTATATTATGAAGATTATTCTTTTATGATAACTCTAAAAATGTGTATTCATCACATATAAATATCAAGGCCATATTTTATGAGCACAATTTCGACTAATAAACAGTTAAGAATTTAACTGAAAGTAGTTTAAATACATCACTATTTTCATTAGTAAAATTAAAATTATAAATTATTGGTTTTAGCATAAAACATTAATTCTTACATGAAACCAGTTAATTTATAAGTATTTATTATCAAGTTTATTATGTAGTTACTATTTAAAATAATTACAAGTTGTATTAATTGTATAATACATGTTTAAAGAAAGGATATTAATCATTTTAAGTATATACATATATTTTTCCTTAATATTAGTATAAAATGTCACATTTTTTTAGAGCAAGTTTAATTTAATACAATTTGTATGATTTAGGTTCCAGATGACCAAGAATGTATAGAAGTTATGGTTGCTGTGTTAGGAGGTGCAGATGCTGGTAAGTCAACTCTTCTTGGTGTCTTAGCACATGGCGAATTCGATAACGGCCGTGGTAGTGCACGGTTAAATGTTTTAAGACATTTACATGAACTTAGATCTGGACGAACTTCTTCTATATCTCATGAAATTCTCGGTTTTGATACTGAGGTAACTAAAATGTATTATAGTTTATCAATGTATAAATAATGAATAAATTAAGGTTAATACTACACGAACATTTATTTATAATATAAATAATTAAACTGAAAACAAAAAATTTAGGGTTACAGCTTTAAAAATTATAATATAAAAATGAAAACTACTAGTTCTGGATATATTTAAATAAATAACTTGGTCTGTAACTTTAAATTGTTTTTCTAGTTTTTGTTAACTAATATATTTATCATTGTTTTATTTTTTTATCATAACTATTTACAATTTCTATTGAATTCAATTTAAACATTTTTCAGGGTGATGTTATTAACTATCAAAAAGCACGTACAGCTGAAGAGATTAGAGATCGTTCATCCAAGTTGATCACATTTCTTGATCTGGCTGGACATAAAAAATATCTTAAAACTACCGTAGCTGGTTTAAGTGGTTACTGTCCAAATCATGTTATGTTAGTTGTGAGCAGTCCAGCTGTAAATGTTTCTAGTCCTACTCAATTAGACATGACCAAAGAGCATATGGATTTAGCGTTAGCACTTAGGCTCCCATTTTGCATTGTTGTCACAAAGACTGACATTACTCCTGCAGACAATACAATCAATTGGTTGGAGTCAGTGTTGAAATCAATTGGGTGTCGAAAAGTAAATTATATCACTTGTTTATTATCTGTTTGAGAATCTATTAAGTTTATAAGTATATACATTTTTAATTTCAGGTTCCTCTTGTTATTAAATCTGATGATGATGTCATTACAGCAAGTTCAGCACAGCCAACACAAAATGTTGTACCTATATTTACCATATCCAGTGTTACTGGTGAAAATTTAGATTTACTAACCAGATTTTTATACGTTTTACCACCAAGTATAAGTATAAAAGAAAAAGAAAGATTGGAACAGGTACAATAATATCATTTACTTCTAAAGTTGTTTAAGTGTGACCCCACCAAGGTCGATGCAGAATATATTGCTCCACCACTAATTTAATAATAGAATTTATGCTATAATTGAATACTACATGACAAAAATTTTAGTTGTACCTATTTGTATTTCTTTAGGCTGTATTTATGATTTATATTGCAAATCTTGTTTGTACATATATGGTTGGCATTGTTGGGTTTCTGTAACTTGTTATTTTAAACTAGCAATGAATAGATTTTTCTCAAGTTTTTGAATATAACAATATACAAATTTTACTATAGTAGAAACCGGTTATATAGTTGCAAATCAAGTTTCAGGACATTAAATTGAAGATCCTGGAAAAACTTATATTTTATGTGCTCATTTGTATCAGTTATATAATGATTATATCATTTACAGATGTTGACTGTTATTTTTGGTTTTTTTTAGAAAAATATTTTAATTTTATTTATAATGACAGTATTACATTTGTTGAAGGAAATTTAATAAAAGATAGTAATAATTTTATCGTTGTTTGATAATTTTACTATCAGGAAGTTTATGTACTTGATTGCAGTAAACATGCAATTAATGAATATCAGAGAATCTATAAAAAAAAAATATAGTGTTTAACAAACTAAGATAACAGAATTTTTTAGTATGCGATAATTTTAATGCAAATACTTTTATTTTACTTTTTACTGTATTTAAGTCACGATTTAGTGATAAAAATATGATACATCATAATATTATGTTCATGTATTATATTATCAATTTTTTTTTAACATTTAGAATTATGACTCAATTATTATGATCAATTTTTACTGGTGTCCCTCGAATGTCATAAACGGTTCTACTATATTTTGTTTCTCTAAACATTAAATATGTACTTTGATAGATTCAAATTTATGAAAACTGTTATCTTTGAAATAATTAAAGTAAAGAAGACAATAATGAACACATTTTTGTAAATTAAAATGAATAAGAATGATTATTGGCCTAATTTTTTTTTTTGTTAATTGTTTATTATATATTTTATTATATAATATTGATATTATTGATGTAGGAAATATGTATCATGTATATTATCATATTTTTAAAGACACTAATGGTATTCAATTATAGTGATTGTAAATTTGGATAGTCAAATACAATTATTATATGGGTGCAATACATTTTTTTTTCAACAGCTTAAAGTATCAAATTTTATAAAGTCCATAATATTTTTTTTATACTTTTTTTTAGGAATGTTGTCAGTTCCAAATAGATGAGATTTTTAAAGTACCAGATATTGGTACGATTGTCGGTGGTGTACTTACACAAGGTGTTGTGAATATAGCTACAGAATTAGTCATAGGTATTTAACAGTAAATTTATTAAACATTAAAATATTAGTGCAACATTTTTTTTTTTTTTTTTTTCTAGGTCCTCTTGATAATGGAACATTTGTTCCAGTCACTGTACAGTCTATACACAGAAATAAAGCTCCATGCCGTGTAGTAAAAGCAACCCAGAGTGCATCATTAAATTTAGAAAAAGCTATACCGGGCCTGAGGAATGGTATGGTTTTATTGGGATTAGGCGTGAATCATAGTGCCTGTATGTTCTTTCAGGTATAGCGACAATTTAGTTGTGTTGAAAAAATTGTTGTTATCTGGATTTAATTTGTAGGCTAGGATTGTGGTACTTTATCATGCAACATCTATACATAATGGATTTCAAACCACTGTACACATTGGGAATATACGACAAACTGCTGCTATTGTTGCTATCATGGAGTGTGATAAACGAGGCATGCACACAAATGACTCTGCATCAGTAATATTTAAGTTTGCACGTCATCCAGAATATGTAACAGAAGGCATGAGATTATTATTCAGAGAAGGGCAGACTAAAGGAATTGGAATTGTTACACAGGTGTTTGCTTTGCAAGTAGTGGCAGGATAAACATTTTGTTTGTATATAACCGATAGTTGATATTTACACAGATGAATATACTAAATAGTACTATAAACCAAACTTTTAAAATAAAATCACATGTTGTATACAATATTTTTTACTTAATATAATGCATAACAATTTTATCTATAGTAATAACAATATATTTAAAAATTTTAAAGCTAATTTAATATACAACTATAAATATATCAATATTTTTAAATTTAAGATGACCATTCTTAACCATTTTATGGTGTCTTTTTATGTAATATCCATGTTCAACGGTTTAAGAAAAACATGATAGTTTTTTAAATATAAATTAATAAATGATTCATTAGACATTTTTTTTAAAAGTTTTATTATTCTTGTATTCAATATTATCATTTTATGAAAATTTGAAGTGAAAAATTTTATGCTATCATTTTATGCAAAAGTTAAATTGAAAATGGCTGTTAATGTTGTATACTGTTATTTTTTACAAACATTAATAAAATGAAATTGGAATATCAGTTGGGTTTTAGGAAAGTAATTAAAATAATATTGTTTGGAAATATGATTTTGCATATCAAGTTTTAAATTGACTATTTTTATTATGCATCGTAATATTACAATTTTTACAAACTCATAAAAAGACATGTATATATTATAAAAAAACGTTGTTATTTAATATGTTTAATGCTTGTATAATGTAAAAATAACAAATATATTAATAGTTTTTTTGTTAATTATAAGATAATATAATGATAATAAAAACTACAATTTATTTATAATTTAAATATTAAATATAATATATTTTTAAAGCATACAATACAACATAAATGTTAGATTTATCTTTTAATATATA
Source organism: Rhopalosiphum padi (assembly GCF_020882245.1). Lineage (NCBI taxonomy): Eukaryota > Metazoa > Arthropoda > Insecta > Hemiptera > Aphididae > Rhopalosiphum > Rhopalosiphum padi. Next base: position 12,409,300 of record NC_083598.1, on the reverse strand, counting down.
AATTACTTAAGAATTTAATGTCTATTTTATATTTAATTATTATTGTATTAAATGTATAGTGTAGAAATAATTTTAATATTAGTTAGAACACTTATTTATTTTAGTTGCAAAGAGGTAAACCTGAGAAAAAGGAATGAAGTACAAAAAGTTATTTTAACTTATAATTTTAGGATTTATATTTTATAGTTTAGTTGTAAAATGGTGTGACTGAGTTATATATTTTAATTTAAAGAGTATTCAGACACTAAACTATTTTAATAGAAAAACAATGTTATAAGTTAAGTACATAATAATATTATCTTAAGTTTTTTTTTTAGTTTAAATGTAATAATGTTTTTACTTGTGTTCAATGTAGCTATACAGCTTAAACAATAATATTAAATGCATCATTTATCAGTACTTTTGTTATAGTTTTTATATGTTTTTTTTAGTTATCAATGTTATATTAATCATTTACTATTTTTTCCCCATTAAACAGTTATTCATATAATACAATTTTTGTTTTAGATGTTCATTATTAAGACACCTTTTTTTAAATTAATTTTTTGGAAATGTGTACTATATTTTAGATAGTTTTTTGATACCTAGATTACAATTTTAATAAATTCTAAACAGAAAAATAAAATACCAACTCGTCACTTGGTATACAACAGTAGCTGGAAATACATTTTTGTCAATTTGACAAGACAAATTTGTTCAGAATCGCGGGGTTTGCCAACAATGAATGTTATCAAAATTTCAAGGAAAATCTATTCTACTGTATCTATTTTACTTTTTTAAATTAATATTTCATACTGCAAGTTGAATTAATTTTTGCCAAAAATATACAACATAATTATTCAGTATAATCATTGATCATAAATACTATAGATTGTTCACAGGACGATTTTTTAGCGTCGAACAATAAAACTACCGGTAGATGGCGATATAAACCAACAATACTATAAAATTCATTTTTTATTCTTGCCGCCGTAACTATGATTAAGTGCAGTGCGAGAACTGTGTAACTAGTATTTATAATTAATGCTACAATGTATATATACATGCAGCAATCCGAGCGCATGCCAATACCGATGCAAATTAATGTGCACCGTTTAGTCCGTGACACGTTATGTCAGTAATGTACTGATGTAATTATGTTACTATAATGTTATGATATATATAATAAATAAATATATATCGTCACAAAATCGTCCAAATCCACAGTCGGGATATATGTGATGAATGTCGTTCAGTACCGTCATCGTCAGGCCACCGTAACTAGACGTCGTAACTGCAGCACTCAGACGAAATATGCTGTCAGTAATTGTCAATTGATTGTGAGTTTCCGTAATCTCATAATCACATGATATTTGATTAATTTTAATTTTTTTACTTTTACAATATTTTTGTGAGACGTCTCCGACACCGACATTGTGTTTTTGTACAATTACAAAATACCATTTGCGATTTGAATAAGCTTCTTAATCGGTTGACGTATTATTTTAATGCGTCCCCGATTGCGTTCAGCCGTCTGTCGCCTTCAATCGCATTGCGACGCGTAAACGTCGTACAACGGGCCGTTTTTATATTGTCGTGCGTCCGAGTGTGCCACCACTACTTCATGGAGGACATCTAGTTGGTATTAAACGCTTCAGTACGTTTTTAATATTTTGATCATTGTTGTCCGACTTATTCGCCGGTTGTTCCATCGCCGAAACAGTTTACACGTGTCGTCAGTAGGGTCGACAAAACAGTTTTCCCGCAAAAAAAAACCGAAACATTTGACATTTTTAATTTATTATATAGGTATTCGTCACTTTTTGACGGCAATCGTTACTTTTTGACTAATTCGCCGTAAAAAACTGATTTTCCGCGTTTTTAGGCGTTCAAATCGTACAAGAAGCTTCCGAAAACGATATATCGTGCAAGAGGGACCGTCGGCCAAGGTTTATATCTAAAAATAATTGTGAAAATCCAAATATTAAGTACTTAAATCCAGTTAAAACCACTTTTTTGAAAAAAACTCGTATGCAAGTTTTCGAGCAGAAGGATTTGATTTTGGACCTCGAGACTTAACACGTGTCGTCAGTAGGGTCGCTAAAACAGTTTTCTCGCAAAAAAAAACCGAAACATACGACTTTTTTATTTTATTTTATCTTATACATTATTACAATGTGACCTGTTTGAGTTGCAGATTGAGGATGTGTGATTTTTGGCATTATGCGTCGTCCTAATCTAGTGCATAGATATTATTGAGTTCGTTTTGACAACGAAATTGATGTGCCACCGATTATTAATACTCAGCTGACGTACAAACGTTCGGTTTATTGGTTATGGAAAACCAATGCAAACACCAAAGGTAATATATATATTTATATATACAATAATGAACTTGTAATATATACCTGTTATATGTATAATCTTAACCACAATAATTAATAATTTAATATTTAGTTTAATGTATTTTAGTTTTGGTTCATAGTGTATTTCAGAGTGTAATTAATGTTGTCCTCTATAGCCTATATACTATGTCACCAAACCCTAGTCTCGTACTGATTGTGATCACGATTCACGATCTAAAGTTTTGAATAATTTAATTTAATCTTATCTTGTAAAATATATTTTCCTGTTTATTCGTACAAAGTTTTCACGATTGATTATTACCAATTTATTTTATCCGTACTAACTGTTCGCGGTATGCAACTTAAACAATAGATAGTACAAAGTGTCCGTTTACTATATTATTATACCCGCCTATTAGTGGCTGCTGTCTGCAATAATGCAAGTCGCAATAAGGTGTAATTTCCTAATATGTGGTTTACATTTAACACGATAGGTAGTTAATTTTTTATACTTACTTCTACTTTTAAACGTTTTAAACCTTCAAACAAATCCATTTATTACCTATACAACATTTTTATTCAAAAGTCTTTCGACTAGTGTATTCACAATTTCACAGTGTATAACTAATGGATATTTAGTCAGCGTTAAACCAGCTGCTGATAGTATGCTGAAACATTGCTCGAATTCCCTGTCCCTCTTTCAGTTTTTCAAATTTTTTTCTTATATTTTTGTTACTTTTACTTTATAGTGTATATTATATTCGATTATTCGTAGACCGAAGATTAAAATGGAATGGACTGGAAACAAGAGCCTTTTCACTAAAGGCTGGTAAAAGCAAAATATATATTTTGAAAAATTAGCATGATTACTAATGTAAGTGCTGCATCTATTGGTTTCAAGAGCAATGTTGATTTAATCTTTAAAGAATCTTTGTCTAAATAACCCTAGACTTTAATATTAAATACATATTTATTTGTAGTCGGCAATGGATGGTAATAGTTAAAATCCATTAAATAATTCATTATTCAATTTTATTTGTTAATAATGTTTTCGTCTTTAGTAAAAAAATAAATAAATAGTATTTGCTACGAACAATCATTTTATTGAAGGTATAACATGAATAAATAATATATTAGTAGAATAAATGTGCCATGGTATTATGATAAGTGGTTCTTTAATCTTTTTTGAATAAAACATGTGGGTGGTGCAAACGTGCAACTGAAGTCTCTCTGGCAAACTTAAGTTCACTCTGCCGTACGCCACTAAAGTTATAATAGGATATAACGTATGAAATAAATTAACACAGAATCCATTTAGTTATTACAACTATTATTTAATATAATATAATGTACTGACATATTAATTATTTCGAATGAAAACACAAACAAGAACTAGAATACATTTTATCACCTATCATTATTAAATACTAGCTTATTATGTACAATAATACAATGCGTCATAATATTTTATACAAAACGATTTACTGAAAATGAATCTTTTGTTTTTATTTTTTTATTTTTCGTGGTATCGAAAAGACGGTTTATATTATTTTAATAATAATTATACTTAATCAAAATAAGACCTATTTATCATCACATTTAGTGTGATAAATATAAACATCAATAACAATACATTTTTTAGTCATAACGTATATATTTTTTTAGAATCAGATAATATTATACGATTTATTCGTTATTTAAGGTCAGATATAATTGTTGTGAAATCAATTTTAGAACATCGCCAAAAAATAAACGAAATAAACAAATACTAATTAATTATGTGTGTCAATGAATTTCGTAGTAAATCGTTCCGTATTATATTAATCGCATTTTTTTACTATGATTATTAATCTTATTTGGTCCTCCAGTACAATCAATACGAAATTATACTGTCGGGCGCACATATATGCGCACGTAGGTATATAATAATAATAATATATAGGTAATATTATAATAATAATTATACATTTATAATAGAAATCAACAGTAATATGTTCACTCGTGGTTACATGCACAGGATGGTCCATTCGTTTTGATATGGCTTATAATGTGAATCATAACAATTTATCATTTAATAACTATATATATATATTATAATAATAATAATGTTGCACACATAAATTTCACTTAACAAAAACATCGATAAACATATAATTATTGTTTTCGTATGAATACATTGTAGTTTAATACTTCTATTACGTTTTCGTTCCAACGACATTTAACGAGCGACACGATAACAAAATCAAACCAAAAGCGTTATACAGCAAAATAAAATACATAAACATACTACTTATATTTAATATATTATTATGGGTAAACAGTATTATCATAAATTTTAGGAATGTATTTGATTTTATACAATACATTATACAACATTATGTTAGTTTATGTGTTCGATTGTGATTTTTCTATATTATATATTAAAGCGAATTACGCAAATATTATGTGTTATATTATTTACCTGCAATATAACACTCGGGTCTAATATATAATATTATTTGATACAACTCTAATCTGAGTAATAACGTTGAAATTATATTATAATAAATAGGTACTCTAGGCATTAACTCTAGAGAAACAAAATATTAAGTATGGTTTCATCAAAAAAAAAAAAATAAAAATAAAAATAGAAACAAGTAAAGCCGAATAATATAGTAATATAGAACAATAATAATACAAAAGGATAATACAATTAATAAATTATAATATATTATATAATGTAATAGGTATTTTATATTATATAGTGTTGGGGACAAAATGAGATCACGAATTTTCTTTTTTTCGCCTTTTTTTTTTTAATGAGTTAAAACACAACTTATTAGGTATACGCATAATATAGTTATTAAACTTTATAAAAAAAAAAAAAAAATAATAATATTAACGACTATTATTTAATTAACACAAAGCGGTAACAAAACGAGAATAATAATTGTATAGATATAAAATCATATAATAATAGATTAAACTGTTATTAATATTTGTCGATGATTGTCTTAAAACTCCGTGGAATCTATATAATATTGTTATCATTTTGTGCTTCCTAGCCCCGGCCGTATTTATCGAACTTATTAATACGGCTGATATAATAAATATCACCCACCTAATAAATTATTTAAAAAAAACTTGTGACACTTAAACGATGACGTGCTCGGTTTTTAGTCGAGGAGAAAATAAATAACAATGTTAAAAGGCATTTCTAGCGCATGCTGCAGCTGCATGCAGTAAGTCATTGGTATACCATTGAATCGACATTATGTAGATATTATTGTACAATATGTAAAATATATTTTGGTAGCCACAACAGTTTTGTTAGCGTTAATAAAAAAAATACACAACATAATAAAATAATATAATAACTAACCTATATTATTATATAATATATTATGCAATCACATCGAATGCACACTGTTTACGCATTGTTGAAAACCAGTAGATAAAAGGATATTAATATAATAATACAATATAATATTTAACTTTATACATAAATTATAATATATAGAATCATACTTAAAACGTATGAATGATTTTTTAAATTTAATTATTATCTAAAACAAAATAATTATAGTATATTATATATATAAAAAAAATGGTTCGCGTCAGTTATATAATTAATATTATTAAACATTTAATCATTAAAATAAATTGTATAAAAGGGGTGGAGGAGGGAGAAGGGACGAGGCAGATTGATAAAGAGACCCTAATACTATTAGAACGAATGAATACGTATTAAAAATACTAAGTAGCCAGTAGATACCTATCTACATATACACATTACATCGACAAATTAACAACAATAACTTAGTAGTTATATTTTGTAATTAACTCGCCGCCGCAGTTGTTTTTATTATTTAGTATTTACCACCTAGTCGCGCTACGACGAACCGTTTTACAAATACAATTTCAATAGCGTAACATTATTATAATAACAATACGCGTTTATGCGGGTTTTTTTTTATTATTTTTTAATCCAATAGTCAACACAGCGCCATCATTACATACCTACACAATAATAACAATAACAACATCGACGCGATCGAAATGAAATGAAATTAAGATCCGCGGGAGGGAAATCAGTAAATCGGTAAGTACCGATAACCGCCGTTGTCCCTATTGCGTTTTATTGCAAGTACTCGAAAAATAACAGTACCTAATAATATCTGCTTTAGTTTGATCAGCAAGATCTAGACAATATTTATATATCATTAAATTTAAAAAATCATTTTTTTTTTAATTGTCATGTTATTTTTTTTTTGTATAGCGTCAGTTAAAAGTTATATTAAGATATTATGAAATTCTAATAACCGTATAGTTCGGGTCTTATACTTTCAGGAAAATAATATGAACTAAGTTGAGTTTAGTCGGGGCATACAGGTTTTTTTGTTGTTTTATTCGATTTGCTGTTACTCGATAGGAACAGAATGGATGAAAAATACAAATGTGTTGTAAAATATTATTTTAATACTTTCTTTTAATACTTGTGTAAGAGTAAATCATTGCAAACCTGACGATTTCCAGACTGGATATTATTTTTTATGAAACCTATTTATTTTTTTGCCAATATTTTTAACGAAATTGTCTATTATTTTACTGAAATAATTAAGTCTTTAATTAAAATAAATGCGTAGATAGGTATAACCTATCAACCATAAATATAGTCATGATTTAGACTTTTTTTTTGTAAATAGATTTTTCAATTAACAGGTAATTGAATTATACAATTTACCGGGAAAAACATTTTTTAAATACACTCGACTTTTAAACTAGTTTTTCTGCACAGTTTTTAGGACGAAAGCACGGTATTATCGAACTCGTGTATCACTAGTCTGTTGTATAATATCTGAACGCATTAAAAGACTGGAGGCACCCATAATATTATTAAAGATCTAATCTACTCGATTTACAATATAATATTATGGTTTTATAAAATGGGAATATAAATTACTTTTAAGTACGACAAGAGTGTGCATTCTTTTGCACGCCTCGACGAGAAAATATTAAAATCTATATAGGTAGTAATAATAATAGCAACAACAATAATAATAATAATAATAATAATAATAATAATATGTCGTCACAAAACAGAATAGTCCGTCGTCGGACAATCCCTCTCGCCCGATCGCGTAGTAAATCTATCTAATTCTAATATTATACATATACAATATCATAAACCGTGGCAATTACAACGCCGCCCAGGATGGGGTAGTTCTCCCACATCATCGTCGACCTCACAAGATCGTTATGATTGTCGCGCGTTCCAGCAGTGGTTATATGATATCACGACGACACGACGTGCTAAATATATCATACCTTACCTACACGGTTGCTGGTCGCCGGCATATATTAATATATTATTATATAGTTATGGCCATAATACATTGGTAGGTGTAGTTATACGATGCCGAATGGGATTATAACGACGGACGACGACGGGTAATGATAAAATATTAACTGAGAAAGTGTGGTCGCACCGCAATCACGATTATTACAGCAGCTCATTCTTCTCTCCGATCACCGGCATCGCAGCGCGCGGACATTATACACCGCTACGACTATTTTTTTACAGCACGTAAAAAACATAATATATAACCGCTCGTCCGCATACCTAGGTAATATATCATACTATATATTATACATAGTACCTATAATTTACGCACATTATTATTGTTATCGTAACCGGGTGTCTTGTGCGTGCGGTCGGCAAAAAACTTCGGCTGATTTACGTGATATAATTATATCATAATGATATGGATTATAAAAATATATGATCATCAGCCGCAATGCCGATGACAGCCGCAGCAGCGAACTATTCATCTCGCGGTACGTACGAATCCGTCGATTAAAGTCATGATGGGAGGGGGGAGGGGTACCGGATGTAATAATATTATTATTGTCATGGTCCCCTGGCTAAGCCACGTCGCCGTTCGATGTTCAGTCGCGGTCGTGTCGTGTTGGACACCCACAATTGCACACGGCAATACTATATAGGTATATGCCGTTTATCACTCCCTCCCTCCCCCCCGAGTTCCCACACGCTCGTTACACCCCATACACGTTCACACAGACCCCCAAATCAACCGTCCCCCGCCATCGTCACCTCGGCCGCCACAATTGCGTTATTTTGACGTAAATATAAAGCATTTTATGCCAATATATTGCGTTATACTGTCGCAGCTGCTTAATAATATTATCGTACGATCGGACTGATCACGTGCGTTGTACAACAATCATATCTCCGCGGAACGATCGTAATAATATATTTTATTTAGCAGTGAATTTTATGACATTTCAGTTGGCGACGATATTTCGTATGGACGGCTGTCGTGCAAGGAGATCACCGGCAGTCATCGTGTCGGTCCATTTATATACATTACTTACACATTGTCGTGAGAGACGAGTGAGTTTGACTTTTGACTGCAGAGTAGGTGGTACCTATCGTAACCTAATACGCGACAATGGCGAAATGCTTTTATCATCGATTTTAGTTTATCCGCGACTTAAATATATATATATATATATATTAGACAGTCTGCCACCGAAGATGACTTTCGCCGCAGACGATATGATTGTTACGATATTATTATTATATTACATAGTCTGCAGCGCGCTTACGTATGTACTTATTACGTGTCTGTGACAAAAATCGCGACTATGGGTGAGAGCGGAAGGGTGGTGACGATAAGCGGCGAGAGGTTTGCGATCGAGAAGGAAAGTTCTAGACTGCAGCAGACGATATATAAATATATATACAGTACTATAAACACGAAAATGCGTATTGCATACATAATACCATTTGAATAAACGCGCGTAGATCGGGAGGGGTGTAGAGAGTTTGAAGTGGAGGGGTAATGGTTTTTTTTATTTGGTTTTTTCCTGAGTGACTATAATAATATAATTATTTTTATGTATGTATATAAAAAAAAATTTAAAAAAAATACTAAATTGTATGAATCTTCTTAGCCGTTGTCGCCTTGTAAAAGCGGCGTGGACGCGCTGATATTGTTGTGGTTGGCTATGCTGTTGGCCACGGACTTGGTGGACGATGACCCGACGCTGTTTGTTGCGTGTAATTTAGAAAACGATCCGATCGGTTTAACCGGAAGCACAGGAGCCATTTCGGCGGTAGGAGTTTTCTCGCCCAACAACCAGTACGTCGTCACTTTTCCTTTGCCCTATACGAGGCAGAGAGACGAAAAAAATTAAGATTTTTCATTAGTTTGGTGTCTGTGAGTCTACTGTAAGTGCACAAGGCATGCAGGTAAAAGGTACTGAATAAGTATACTGCAGCTGGTATGCTCATACTAACGGCGTACTTTGGGATTTATTGACTTACACGAGGAAGAACTTGACAGTTATAATAGTGTTATATTAATTGATGGGCAATTAGAATACAAAAAAAAAAAAATTGATATGATTTTATGAATGATATGATAACAATTATTTTGTGATCGTAATAATTATTTACTATGTAGTATGTCAGAATTTGGATTATACGCAGCTGTATAATGTACTAGGTGATTCATTGTAAGGTAAACCCTATTTTTCTGATGGGTAAAATCACTATACATTTTTTATTGTCTATTTCTGGAGGAAGAGGAGGTTTATTGGGTTGATTGGGAGTTATTGAATACGCCACGTAGTGATTCGCACCGTCTGTCGTCATATTTTTCGTCGTTTTTTCAGAAAAAGTAGTAGTAGTATACATATATATATATATATATAGCGTGCAGTTGATATTACACACACACACACACACACACACACACGTTACACGTATAATATATTATATATATAGACCTAGGGGACGACAAAAATGACGCGTAATGGACTAGAAAATAATGGACCTAAATCCTTACCTTCATCTCGATTTCGCCTCTGAGTTCCAAGTCGAACGTGCCAAACGTGTCGAGCACTTCTTTTGTTTGCGGACTCACGTGGATTTTCAGCGCTAGAAAACACACATACACACACATTTACAATGATATAATCGCCATCCAAATAAATATATATATATTATATTTGTAGTATGCACAGCCAGGAACAATCAGTTAATTGCGTTTTTCTCCCATTTAATTATTTTTTCCTTTCGCTTCAATAGTAACGTGTGTACAGAAAATCATTTTTCTATGTTTACATCCATTGAAATGTTGAATATTCGTACAAATTAGTACAAAATATATAAATGTGTCGGTACATAATAAATAATACCTATTATGTATCGATTTATGAGGTAGGCTCAAGGCGAGGTCAGTGTTATTTATTTTGTTTGTTTTGTTTTAGTATGTGCGAAGTATGTGCGAAATTTTTAAACGTAATCGTCGTAATCGTTTAGTCTCTGGAATTTCAAATGTTTTACCAGAAATGCTCGCTAGAGTATCGAAGCGTAGTAAATAAATTACAATAGCATCGGGAGTAATATAATAATAAGACAATTTGAATTTGTACATTTTTGCGATCATATTACTTATTATTTACACCACAGTTGGCGAAATACATATTTACACAGATTTGTTAACTTTTCACGGAACTCGTGAATAGAAAGGGAAATCTGCAATATTTATATTAAGGTAAATGTGAATATTACAATAATAATTTGTATAATAATATTATATTATGATAACACGCAAAGATTAAAGGTTTAACGAATGATTGATTCAACGCAGCTTAGTAGCTAGGCAGGCATCAAATAATTTATATTTTCCTGTTACTTAAGTTATATATTGTTTTATATATTTTTAATTTTTATTACTATGATATAGGTAATAATTTTTGAGTACCTACTGCAATTTTATAGACAAACCGTCAAGGTGTGATTGGATAATCTTTTGGATTCACGGATTCATCAGAACCCGATGATTATATTTTACGTAGACGCCTACGTAAATATGTAGGTACACCAACCGTCTCTTAGATAGATTTCGGTTAGCATGACATGCACTGACGAACGAGTTCGGTGGGGTTTTTTGACGTACTAAATTGACAGATTATGTGGAAAATGCGGTTCGACGGATAGACATACGCGTGTGCGTACTCAGATTGAATGAATAATGACGAACATTTCGGTGTATTGAAAAATGTGAACCGAAGTTAATTTTTAAGATCGTAAATTTTGGTACCGAGATGATTTCTGACAGGTGGAATAATGCATTTCAAAAGAAAAAATAAATTAGATATTATATTTTCCCATAACCATACATGTATTCCGTCTAAAAAGCGCAGTCGCAGATATTAATAATAACAGTATTGCGAATCATATTTTTATATTGAGCGCTACGTTCTACACCATTGTGTGGCTTTACGACGAACCCTTTTTACCGACTAATAAAACAGTTTCGTATTATTAAATACACATATATATATATATATTATTTACCTATTTATTAAAGGCACGTAAAATTGATTTCGGCTTGTTCGAAAAGGTATTTTGATAGTATGTATAATACTGTAATATACTGTTATACCTAACCCCAAACGGATATTACGATAGGTGGGTAAAGGCACAGTAAAAATGATAATGGCTATTATGTCCGGATTCAATAATACGTGGGAACGTATATAGTACGTATATAGAATAATTCTACGTTATTATTATTATTATTATATGTATAATATATATTATGTCGTTGTTTTGTAGGTCGTATGATTTTATTCCGTCCACGGAATTCGATTATCCAGATTAGTTTTGTCTGCGCTGATATTATATATGCGTGCACAATACGTCTAAAATTTTATTACGTACCGATATACGGACGGGAACAGCAGCTTTACCGCGGACGCCGGCACTGCGCAGGATATGACGTACCGATATAATTCATGTATGTGTGTCGGGGAGGTTGAATATTGCGCAGTGCGAAGGGAGATCCGTGTATATTATAATATTATTATATAGTTACTATATAGCTAGGTAGTTTGCTGTATACACCGCAGTTGACCTAGTGACCGATCTATATAGTAAGAGATCCGATCCGAATGCACACGGATACAATAATAATAGTAATAATAATAAGTATCTATACTATGTTCGTGTGCTTATGCATTATTGTTTTAGAATTTCCACGTACACGGTTAATGTGGCGAAATGATAATAGGTACGTCGTGATATTGTATATACGTGTTTAAACGGGTATTATTCGTTTCTGGGTTAAAGCGACGGCTCATATATTGTTTTTTTTTAATATCAACGAGATTAAGGGGAGTAGAATATAAAGCATACCTTGTCCGTTGGATTCCATTCTCGAGGCTGTGTTGACCGTGTCTCCAAATAAACAGTATCTTGGCATTTTAAGTCCGACCACTCCGGTTACACAAGGTCCTGGAGAAAAAAAAATAAGGACATGTTTTTTAAAAGCATATAGGCATAATATAATATTGTATTAAAAATGTTAACCTTTGAACGTCAAATAAACTATATATTATTTTTTGTCCTTTATTTAGTTTACCGTTCATTTCTAATCGGGGTTGTAATATGTTATAACGAGGAAAAAAACGTGTTTGTAAAATTATGTTTGCTCTAAGTATTTTTTAGACAAAGATATCAATTTAAAATTTAGAATAACAATTCGCTAGAGTAGAGATTACTATAGTTCATTGAATGTTTAAAATATAAGATTTTTTTTTTTAAACCAAGACGTGTTAAAGTGCACGGTATTCAAATAGTTTGAACCCAGACGATTAAAAACAAAGCGAATCTTTTTCGGCGTCTTAATTTGATTGTAAATTTACGACTATCATTTTTATGAACCACCGACTTCTTCTATATTAAAATATCAGACAAGCTATAAAAACAACGCTATCGTAAAAACTCCCCATTTGAAACGTTCAATTAAATTTTAATAAAAATCTGACCGCGTGTGTATTTAAAATAAATTCGTATTCCTCGTAAACGTCTCGTATACACCTATACAGACGGTTATTGTAGTGAAATTTTAATGGAAAACCTGATCAATCGTTATTTTCGTGCATTCAAAAGTAGATTTTTACAACAACTGCAGTTACGACTTTAAATTTTTTCGCTTATGTTTAAAAATTTATCGAATGATTATTTTATGCGAAATCTTCCGGGTGCGTCGATATTTTATAGTGCACGACAACTCATAAAATAAACCATAAAGTTAAAGGCGTTTGCTTAAAATAATATAACGATGGATGCAATCAAAGGGATCACACTATATAGTGTTGGACCGGCAGATAAATTACATCGGAAACTCGGTCAACGCAGGCAATATAATATTGTATTTGCGTTTATCGCACGTATAGTTCGCATGTAAGTGTATAATACTATGGACGAAATTTAAAACGTACCTATTTAAAATCAATTTAAATGTCATCGTTTAGTTACCTATTTGTGACGGTAAAATTGCCTTTTACGAATTAATAACATTATTTATACTGTTAAAAGATTGCGCGTAACGATATGAGTTGAGATCTTTTCGACAAGCGCACATTCGTTAATTCTATTTTAAATTCTAATCAAATTTTATAGCAAAAATAATATACACCGTGTACTGGTTGTTGTATTGTTGACAACAACCTAGGACTAGCGTGACAATATTATTATTTTATGATGATTGAAATTTAAAATAAATATATTTCTAGTATTTTTTACCATCTTTGATGTTGACATTTTCATTCGATCAATCGTGAACGTTGACCTAATAGCCATTTATCAATTATTATTTAAATATTAGATTAATGCTTTATTAAAAACAAATCCACGAGTTTAAAATATTGATTTTTTTTTAAAAAATTGAAAGGAAAACCCGTTATACGCATATAACTGCAAGTGTTAAAATTTATCATGAAAACTTTGTTACAATGTTTAGTTATAATAACAACAATCTTGTCGTTGCCTACAATAAATTGGATGTAAAATATAAATCTCAGCGCCCAAATCACACATTTACACTTATCGATACAAACTGCATCCTGTAATAATTACTAATGAAACGTCCTTGAGCTTACAAAAAAATGCCGAAATGTTAATGTTTTAACAGTTCAGACTATAATTTTCATGTAGCTACTAATGTATTCCCGTCACCTGATGATTGACGCGATCTCAAAAAACGAAATGGCCAAATCAATGGACATAATAATTGCTCTTGAGGTCATCCCGAACATCGGGGGTATGTAAATACATTCAGCTATAACGATACGCAATAAACCGGTCGGGTGTTTATATTGCCGTTGAGTTATTATAGACAAGCGAAGTAGATCCTATTTGGTCTGTGACCGTTTCAGAGACATTCAAACTATTTTCTGTCCGATGCAAAAGTTTTAAAATTGACATAGTTCAGACGGACGCGCGTGCTTGTAGTTATCTCCGTAGCGTAGAATAACACGCAGTGAATTCTGTATGTAAGATAAACAAAGAGAGAAGATAATGTATACATATTGTTCTGTAATTTGAAAACCCGAGCTTTACTCCACAGCTTCCTATATTGTATAGTATATAGGTGTGCGCGTCGTTATTTATCAGCCTTTTTGAAAATACTTTTCAGATTAAAATATAATGCACTACACAGCGCGATGTTGTTAGCCGAAAAAATCCATTTGTATTAAAATATTCCGTAGTGGGTGTAAACTATACACATATATACACAGAAACACGCACGCATATAGGTATACGCAACAAATGAACAGGAAACAGCCATTATACCTCCTCCCCGTTTGGTGTATAATGATAAATATATGTTGTTTGTTAATAGTTTTTCGACACGAAATCGATCACTGCGTTCGAAAAACAAACACGTTTGTCGGAATTCGTGTAAACGTAAACAACAATGATTATTATGTGATTTTCGATAACGATTCGGCATTAATAAGTTTTTACTGCGCATGTGCGAACTATAAAAAAAAAAAAAAAACGATACGGATGTCGTATGATTTTAAGCTAATCACAAAGAAAAATATATATTTAATGCTGACGTGGATGTGTTCGGTATGTGTATAAATCAAAACTGATGTCGAACGTACCTATAAAAGTCTTGTATATTATCTAATATCTGAATGTTTATACTGTAATGTGAGTCTTTTTATTTAACTTATTTAAGATTATACATATTATTTTAATATTTAAAGGTATATAATAATAATATTCGGTGAACATTGACATTTTTTTTGTCTTTAGAAGTAATGTAATAGTAAGCTTAATTTGTATAAAAAAAAGTTAATTTCAGAAAAATGAATTTATAACTGTCATTAAATTTAACTCAAATTTAATTCCCCCCATCATAAAATATTATGCTTTTAGGGAAATTCTAAATTTCAGTATTGTTTTTAAATTTTATTTCAACTACGTATATAGTATTTGATTTGGTAAAGAAAATTGTTTTTGTTATTATTATATTTAAAAACCAAATTAGTTGTACAAACAAAAAGTAGTAATTATAATAAAAAAAATAAAAATGTTGAAAAAAGAAGTGATATATTATATTATTTATACATATTATTGATATTTTTAAGCTGCCTACAGATAAAATAAAACAATTCTACATGAGCTAAAAAAAAAAAAAAAAAATACCATAATAAATAGTATAAATGGCCAAAAGCATAAAAAAAGCACTAGAATTTATTGTCGAATAATTGTCCGGTTTCGAGATAAATTTTAACACAAAATAACTATATATATGATAATATATTGTAATTGTTGCGTTTTGTGTTACTGGCGCTATTTAAAAACGAAGTGGGACGTGTCTGAAAAAAAAAAATTGTTCAGGTAAATTTTCTTGTACACACACATATTATTACAAACGACGTCGTCCGCGAGAGCCCGGCGTAGTGCAGAACGCGAACATAATATCATATTATTATATGATACCTGCAGCGATATTCGTCGAATAGATTTGCGAGAACGTTGAACAAGGGATTAGTATATATGCGATCGCTGGCGGCACGTGCAGACGCGATGGCAATAAAAAATTTAACGTGTTCGTATAATATAATATATATATATATACGTTATTATGTGCGTATCGGGAAAGAGAGAGGGAACAAAGTCGTCGGAAAGCTCTGCGTAGGAGCGATTACCGTTATTGCCAGTCCCCGCGGCGCAGTCGCCGAGAAATGAAAAACGCTTTGGCTGTCAATTTTATTTTCGGCTCCGCCGGCGCAATTATTTTAATTTATTTTTGTTTTTGTTGTTTTTGGTTTTTTATTTTAGTATTGAGGAGCGACCCGCCGAGCAATTCTATTTCCGAAGGCCGGCGGCCGAGGCGATCCAATATCACTGTGGCAGACATATCATTATATACGTTATAATATAAACATAAATTTATATTATATTGTTTGACCCGCTGTACTAATTTGCATACGATTTTTTATGGGAGTTTTTTTTTAATACTCAGCTGCTTAAATAAACACCATCATATAAACAATAGAAAGCGATTAGTTTTTTTTTTACAAGAATCGTACTGATTTTATAAGATTTGCTGTGCTTTGAGACTTTATTGTATAAAAACCTTTTTTTTTAGATTACAAAAATTGAATGCGAAAATATCAATAGCTTGCAGTGAATATATCACCAAAACGGGTAGTATTATTCACAATCCAAGCATCAATAGATGATACAAAAAAAAAGAAAGAATCCGTTTTTGTGTTCTTTGGAAAATATAAACATTTGTATACTTTTGTCGTAGTTTTATTTTTTCTAGCGTTCGTCAGCGAATAGGGGTTTTGCAATGTTATGTGTATAAAACACTGCAGGCAAAGGCCAATTTCGTTGGAACGCTCTCGATCGGTTCTGCAGAGATATTATCACGCCGAGGGATTTCGTCATTTCGGTGCTGTACAATGGCTTTTATCGTCCGGTTAGACTTGCCACGCGAATAGTTGGCCGCAGAGAATGAAATTATAAAATTAAAAGCTAAGTAGGGTAATAACGCGTGACAATAATTATTCATTTGCGGTAAAAAAAAAAACAAATAAACAAAATGCAATGCTAACAATAAAGAGTATAGACGTTAAAAAAATGTAAAAATGTGCTCATTGTTTCGAATAATTATGAAAACTAAAACTTTATTTTCATCAAGTCGATTTACACGATTTATATTCTTATTCTTATTCTAATTTTAATCTTCGGAAAATAAATGATTAGCTGACCACCGTATGTTTTATGCGAATACTGATCATATAATTAAACCAATAATTAATGTTGTATACTATTATATTTAAACTTTAAAAGCTTATATAAACAATTATCTAATGAGAGTTCAATAATCAGTTTTGTTTGAAAAAATAATGTATAAAAATAATTTTATTCAAAATGTTAAATTAAAACTTAAATGTAAAATACTATAATAAGACTATTATAATCAATAACTTATAGTAAAATAATACCACGTATAGAAATACATTGTGTTTATTATTGACGGAGAATCGTACATTAATACAATAATTATAGTATCGCGTGTTACTCGTGTTGGAAAAAATCTCTTTGCAACGCATTGGGTCTTCGGATGGTAAAACATATTGCATATTTTTTATTGTCCAACAAAGTTGTCGGTTGTCTTATACCTATGCTGAGTTGAACCGTTATAATTTAGAATGATTTCTGATATGGCGATAATTATCAAACGACGTACATCACCAAAGAATCGCGGGTTGCCGACCTGACGTACACTTTAAACGGAAATAATAAATTGTCGAATGCCACGCTTTACTCACACGTACACATTCACAGAATGCTAATAAACACGGGATTTAGATATACGCAGTAGTACTTGGGCGATACGAAAATTGGCACACGTAAATCTCAGAGGAATAGCTAAACAACCGCTCGCTGTTTACTTTAAGCTCTTAGATTTACCTTTTTAAACCTATTATCTTTGTTAATATTATTATCAGAATACTATTTAATTCCACAGCGCTCTATACAATTACCTGTCTGCGAACATTTGCATTGTACTGGCCATTCATTAACGTGTGTTAGTTTGACGTACAACAAACGCCTTTACATTAATTTTATTATTGTGATGCAATCTATGGAACATTGGTTATTGAATGTCATGCGCGGAATTCAAAGGAGAACGTCATATTATATTATTATTATTATTATTATTATTATTGACCGAATAGGAGTTTTGCGGTATTTTTTTTTTTTTTTTAATTTTATTGGTTTTGCATAAAAAGCGAGGAATAATTAATTTACACAGACCAACGTCATTAGTTCGATGAAAAATCGCGCAGCGCTTAAAACGAATTATTATCGATTAAAAATAGATTTTTAACATACAAAAGATTATCATTTAAATCCGTATATTTTAATTGCATAATATTGTTTGTTTTTGTACGCCGCGACGTGTTTTCTCGAAGAAATTCTTCGCTAAACGATTAAAATCCGTTGTTCCGATTCGGGCAATGATTAATAAACAAAGACGGACTATAGCGAGACTGAGTGCTTTTCTCGCGTGCACCGTGCATTTGCAAATACTAAGAAATTAACAACAGTTGGACGTGAATATATTATTTTAGTTATTTGTATTTTAACTAGTGCCGCGATTCCAGCCGAGAATTGACGGCATGTTTCGGGTCTCAGCTAATGATGGTTTTCGTTGGGTTAGAATGTATATTTGCGAGTATATTAGTTTTCTTCGTAGATATCTAAGTATCAAACTTTAAGCAAACGACGAATACACACACGCGTCCATAGAGACAGAAACCGACACGATCAAACACGAATAATATTGGACGGTATTTGAGTAAAAATGCGTTATTAGCCAAATTTAGCAGTTTTTAGATTATATTATGTAGAAACAATAGTATTGTACCCGTTTTCAGCATTCAAATATATTTTAATTTTCTATTTTTTTTATCCTAAATTATCTGTGAAAAATTCTTGACGCGGTCGATGCTGAAATTATTTGTTTTTTGAAAATTAATGATTTTGACTTACGTTTCATCTAATTTTTATTACTATTTGTGAATGATAATATTGACAACCTTTTATAATGTCTATAAATGAAAGAGGCTATCATATAAAATGATAATACTAATATCATAGTTAAATATCAGTTTCTAATAATATTTAGTTCACAGTTTTATTAATAAACTAATTAAATATTATGCACTATAGCATTTTTAGTTTCCATTATCGTTTTAGTGTCTTAGCAGTTATTTTTAACTTAAGAGTAATATGGGTACTTATAAAGTTCTACATAGTTGGTTTACACGTAATATTGAAAACACTTTTTAAGTCCTACTAGTTTGATGCTACTATTATTATTATTATTATTTTTTTTTTCATTATTGAATGTGTATAATGTATTACACTGACTTATCTGTTTTTATATGTATTGAAATTTTTATTAATAAAATATTGTCTATAGCTTAAATTTTAATACTCTGAGAAGAGAAGAATTAAAATTCTTATTAATTCTGTAAATATATATAATATTGAATGAATAAGCATAACTCATTGTTTTTATTCAATTATAATTCACTATTTATATTTAAGTAAAAAATTCAAAATTATGTTTATCTGCTCAGGTATTCTAGCTGTAATCCACTAACATTGTCTATAGTTAAATTATTGTAATAAGTATTAAAATATTAAGATCGATTATTTATTGAATGCCCATGTTATGTGTGCCATTGTCAAGAAGAATAATACAATTTACGCAATTCAATGTAAATACTTTATTTTGTATGCGTAATTTATACTACGCAAATAGCATGACGGATTCTAAAAAAAACTTAATATACTCTACTGTACTTCAGTGATATACAAATATACAATTTATTATTTTAACGACCCTGTAATATATTAAAATAGATATTTATAAACTATACATCTTTAATCTTTAATAATAAAAGAATAATTTATTTCATCGAATAAAAACTGTAATAATTATTTGAATTTTATATACTGGTTTGATATACCTAAATATTGTATCGCGTTGTTTGCTTATAGTTGTGTACAGAAAACATCAATAACTATCGATTGGCATCGGAATCATATTCTTTAAAATGTATTTATTTTTGGGAATGGTGTAATTTCATCGCGTCTTTATTGCTTAGTACGTTTAGATATGATTAAAACAGTGTATTTTAAGTTGGAAAAACTTTTTATCACTTATTATTTACTTGACGATCACGTTATTTTTAAAGTTACATATTACAAGTCTTACTCATATGTATATCTATAAGTAGTATACACACTGTTTACTTTAAGCATAATATATATAAATATTTCGACTACATGGTTGTACCTATGTATATTATACAATATACACGAGATAGTCTCTGTTTCTTATCGTTTATAATATTACAGTTTTGAGTATTATATTACAATGCTACGTCTTATGGGGTTAGCGTAGAAAATGGTTTAATATAATAATAATTTATATTTAAGATATTATGTCTCGATTTGAAATTTTAGTAAAACGAGTTTAATATAGTTTGTAATATATTGTATTTCAGTGACATATACTATAATCATGATCCAAACTCGAGGGAGTTCGCTTAAGAGCACTGACCCGGTGTGCCAGGAAAACGTCTCAAACCGTCCAAAGTTACAGTGTCCCGATGTTTTCGTATAAATTAATTAAAATATAATAATGGAAAGCAATGTTATAGTTGTTTACGATGCATACGGGTGTATATTGTTTAGGCGTAGATATCGGTTCATAAATAAGTCCGACAAATCGAAACCATCGTATTGTAACTTACCAGTGTGCATACCGATACGCAACTTAAGTTGATCGTCTGGTCTGTGTTTGATGGTGAAACTGTGAACGGCTGATCGTAGAGCGAGTGACATTCGAGCTATCTCACGGGCGTGTAAGTTTCCGTTGCGTACCGGAAGTCCAGACACAACCATATAAGCATCACCGATGGTTTCCACCTGAATTTAAAAATAAACAACTCAAGCTATAATGTTAATATTTTTTATAACAAAGTTATCTTTTTGGAACTTGCCTTATACACGTCAAAGTTCTCTATAATAGAATCGAAACATGTGTAAAGATCGTTGAGCAGATCTACTACTTGAAGTGGAGTACTTTCGGCGCTCAGAGATGTGAAACCCACGATGTCACTGAAGTAGATTGTCACGTTGTCATAAGTTTCAGCTACCACAGATTGTCCCAAAATCAATTGACTAGCAACGGACCTATTTGGGTAAAAAAAAATAAATCATAAAAATATTATTAATCAAATTAGTACCATTCCATTCATTCCTAAATAATTATTAAAGGTAAAATGTCTTCATATTATAATGCTTTAATATTTGTTCATAGTTGTGATCTTTTGAATTTGAAATTGTTATTTTTAATAATTATTTTGTTTTTAATAAAAGTAAAGGCTTCAAATTCCAGGTCATAAAACATATTTACAATACAAGTATCTTTTTTAAACTTAATTGGACTTGGCTTATTAAGGCTTATAATAATTAAATTTTATTGGGAATGTATATATTTTCAATGGTTATATTATAATAATATTATACTTTGGCATTAATAACAAAGGACATTTTTATTGTTTCACTATTAGGTAACTATTTTCAATAATGAATAGGGAACGGAGCTACGCTTGATTAAAAAGTATATAAAATTAATAACCAACCGCACGAGAACAGAGATGGCATTAAATTAATTATGAAAAAAATAATCTTAGTACCTAGAGGGGGTCTAAATGAGTATTCATATTTTAGATCGACAGTGCCAATATGAAGTCTGTTGCTGGTGATACCCACCAAGTATCTGTGGAATTGTGATTTTATCTCTTATAAATATCTTTACCGAGTATTTATTCTTATGATGAGAGTATTTAAATATTTATAAATTTAAAATTACAATTATTTTCTTTAGAAAACTCATAAATAAAAAGACTATATGTGAGAATAAAATAATGTAGTGTATATATCACGGAAGTTATATAAGTTTCCATTTCCACCGCTATAATAATAGTGATACGAGTATGATATGGTTTGCAGTTCATTATTAAGTATACAATGTTTATTAATGATCATACACGAGGACTTTGACCGAAAAATCATATGCGAAAATATAAATTTATAAATATTACGTGAACAATTTAATAGTCCATAACCATAATGAAAAGTTTTGTATAGTAATTGAGATTCATAAATACTTCTTAATTGTAAACAAAATAAATTTGAATGTTCAATAATAACTATTTATTGTTTTCAATACTAAATGTAGATCATGATGTCTGATGTCTATTATAAATTCAATTTAATGGTGGTATTGTTGATAGTATTTAATCATAAATGTAATAACTGAAAATATTTTATAATAATAAAGGTAGATATCGCAGTGAAGATAAATAAAATTGAATTAGTTTAAAATAATTTCAGAAATAATATATAGTACAAATGAAAAATGATACCCGTTTTAAAATACATCTAAAATGATCATAGATTTTAATATACCAATAATCTACATAATGAAATATTGACAAAATTATATAAGTAAATATTGAATATAACGTTATACGATTGGTTAGGTTAGATATAAAAATGTATGTAGCATATCAATATAGTAGACAAAATTATTGCGATCAATATATTTTTTTGTGTACAGAGAAATATATAGTATATTCATTGGTTTTTTAGAGGAAACTAGAATTTGATTTATTATCCTGCACCTCTGCTTAAATTTTTTTTAAGAATTCTATTGGTCCATTAAAATAAAAAAATAATGGATATAATTTTACATTGTTCCTTTCAAGGTTTTTCATCGTTATGGTTTATTGAAGTAATGAAGTGTTCTTAAAAATATACTTTTTACACGTGCGTTATTGTTAAATCGACACTTAATGCCATTGCAAAGTTTTATCGTATAAGTATTGCAGTTCTACAATGTTGTTACTTTGTTAGACATTTTAATAGAAAATTGAATACGATATACGTTACGAATAAAACACGTCATGGTATATTATTAACTATCTATTTTTACCTTTGCCTATTATACAGAACAATATGTTTAAATTTGTTTTTTTTTTCGGCGTGGGTTTTATAAATTCATATAATTAAAACATAAAATAAAAATTACTATAATGTATGATATACAGGATGTAAATAGGTACCACAGGATATTTCGATTCGCATATTCGGCGCAATGCTTTAGTGCCACTGCATTATAGTGTTTCTATACATCTAAGAGGAATGATAAATCGTCGCACTCGGATAACGATTCGAAGCGAAGATCCATTTAATGTTTACCATACATTATTTATATCGTTTTTAAAAATTGAAGTGTTCATAAAAATAAGTTGTGAATAACGATTAAGGGTCGCTGTAAAACCCAAATAGCTTCTGTATGTACACTACCCATTCGGTATTTGAAATGCAATTAATATAATGCTTACTCAATTTATATAATATATACACTATATTTTATTAGCAGTAAACATATAAAGTAAAAATAGTAATGATTAAAAAAAAAAATTGTCATCTCACAAATGTTCGTTTTATGGTAAATAATAATAGTTATATAAAGTACAAGCAGGGGCTTTAATACGATATTGTAATATTAAATTATAATTTGCTGTATAGTATTATTATATTGTATACGTAATGGATAAATGTATAGGTACTACGGTATCCGTAACAAAAACTTTCGGAATAACATGATATTGTTGTAACTTTCAAGGCGGTTTGCTTAAGTTTCAACAGTAAATATCAATTTTAACAAAAGTTGTTGTGTAGAACGTAGGTACGAAAAATAAAATTGGTACACACAGAATCTGAAACTTGAATTTAATAAACGTTATTCGCATGTCCTTCGGCTCTATACATCTAGAGTACAGTTGTGTTTATATTATGTCAACGCTATGTATTTGTGTTGTATTGTCGGAAGTATTGACTTATCGTATGATTTTAAATGTTAATGTTTTACTGAGCTCAAATTATACGATGAATTATTTATCAATAATGTCTGAACAGTTTATGTTTATTATTGACGAATAAATAGTTTAACATCGTAACAATCAATAACATATAATTATAACAATATTTAAAATTGATAATACAATTTTAATGGCGTTAAGTGTCAATTTTTTATAAATAATTTAATAATTTCAGTATAATATTATCTACAGTATGGGATAAATTAAATAATAATTATTATAAGTAGACAATATGGTGTCGGTTTTGGTTATTTAAAGTCGTATTATAGTTAAAAAAAATAATAATTCATTATAATATCAATCTTTTTTAATTTTGGTATAATATTCCAAATCAGTAGAGATATTTAATAGAACAGCTTAAAAATGTGAATTCGAGCATTATATTATCAGGTTGATCAATTCAAGCAAATGATTTTAATTCAAATTCTTTGAATGAACTATTCGGAACTCGTGAGAAATTGAAACGCTTTTACTTATCACTTTTATCAAGTTACTTGAATAGTATTTGTTTTTATATGTATTTGTGGATCTGTAAGTTTTGAAATATTTGAACGTAATTATTACTAATTTTGCACTGTGACATTGTCATTAACTATTAACTTTTAAATATCTTTATTATTGTTATAATAAAAATAATAATAATAACAATAACACTAGAATCAATAATTTATGAATATTTACGATACGATTATTATGACGATTCTTATTAATATAATGTAGAATTATTGTAATACATGTTTTCTGTATAATACATTTATTTTAAGAATATTGATTTATTAAGAACATAGGTACTTTTTAATAATTCATATTAAGTACTACGAGTAGAATAGTATTGTGCTGTAAAAATGTTATTAATTCTTATTTTCAACAACAATGCAGTTAATCCAACAATAAACATTCAAGTTCACTTACTAGTCATTATAATATTTTTTGTTCGGAACGCCGACGGGCAAATGTTTTCTGCATAAACGTTTTTTCACATAAAAAAAATAAAGAAAGAAAACGGTGGATAGGTACTTATTGCGATTTCATTTTGTCGTGGACAATCGTAATGAATAACTATTATGTAACGAAGAACCTATTGTTTTATCGTTTTTCGATACGTAGAATAACGATTGTTGTGAAGATAATAATATACCTACATTATAGACTATATAGTACCGCAGCCATGTTACATTACTTTTTGTTCAGCGTAAAGTTCCGTGTCGTCGCGAGGAAAGCTCTTGTCTCGTTTATAATCATTACCCGGATGTCAAAAGACTTCCGACATGGCGGAGGAAATAATCCTGAACGCGGATATAGGATTTGTCCTCCTTTTTTTTCGTTTTGTTTTGTGTGCATGCGAATTAACTCGTCAAATTTTTGGAAGGTGAACTCGTGATTCGGACTAATCACGCTTCTATAAATCCTATGTACCCACCAGTACCACCATCAATCATTTCGATATATCGTATAAAAGTTTCGTGTAAATTCGATGGTAAAAATCATTTATGACCTCCGCCTCCGTCCCGAATCGATGCGTACGTATACCTATAATACCTGCATTATAGTTATTAAATCGTATAATATTCTCGGAGGTTAATGACGTGTGAGAGATTATCTCAATACAACGGCACAGTATGATTACCAGATACAATGGGAGCTTATATACCTATTATTATAGTATTATTTTTTTACTTGCCAAAGTTTGCATGTCGAAAATCAGGAAGAATGCCGAATCGTCAACACATTATATTATTTATATAATATATATTTTTTTAAATAATTTATCGAATTATTATATTTATATTTGAAAACGCTATAAGGCCATTCTACACTGTGTTTGCGTTTAACTTTTATATAAAAGACACATTAAAATTAATTGACTATATAGAAGACACTTAGGAATGATATGATTGATGAGTCTTCGTTGGCCAATATTGTATCGTTCTATTAGTATTGGTCGATTGCACAAAGCGGCTTAATGGAACTCGGACCGGGATAAATGTTACGGGAACCGAAGGTGGAACCCTAAAGTTCACTCTATAGATAGTAAGTCAGGGGCATTAACTTGGCCATTAATAATAATAATAATAATAATATTATCACACAATATTATTATACTTTTATAGCAATGGTGTCGAACACATTGGAGCCACTATCGCCCGTGACAATATATACTGATATCTTTTAGGGTAAGTATTTATTGTTTTATTAATCATTAAGCAATAGCTTCTTGGATATATATTTTATTTTATTTACATTGATTTTTTTTCAAACATAAATATATTATTTTTGTATATTTGTATACGAATAAGTCTTTTTTTAAAAAAAAAAACAATTCCATATATTTATATTGCTTGGTGATCTCAAAGTTGAGTGCACATTTTTCATGATGTCCGTGTCCATTATGCGGTGTGTGTATCATCCCGTATTGAGTTAAAAATCTTAAAATGTGTTTTACTATCGTGTAAATATTAATACTCTATGTTTTCTGTTCTATGGAGTTTGTAAATTCCTAAATTTTTTCCTTTTTAACTGTTTTTATTCATTTTTTCAATTTTAGAGTTTATATCAGTACAATATAATATATTTATTATATTTATTATTATATTTTAATAGTATTATAGTATTATATTTTGCACTGTATTTTTCATTTGATGTGTAATAATTGTCGGAAATTTAATGTTAAATACGGTGGTTAAACTTATGTCAGTGATAGTCATTAATAACTAATGGGTTCACACTATTTGTAGTACGTACTAAAGTTAACACGTCATTATGTCGATATCATGGTTGTAAGAATAATATAATTTGAGATAAAAATAACAAGATCATCAGTACATTGCTAGACAGTCAGATAACATGACCCCAAAAAACATGATATTGAACTTTATTTCGGGAGTCAAACCATTAAAGTAAAACGAGGTTTTCTCATTTTCATTTCCCAAGTATAAAAAAATACAAAAAATGTTTTTAACTGTGATGGTTTTGTTTAAAACTTGATAATTTATTGACTAGGTTTCTGACAGAAATATTTATACAAGTATATACTATTACATTATCGGTTTTAATAGTGTAAAATAATTGGAATTAATTGATAAGTTAAAATATTTTATGCCTATACGGCTACATAAGTTGAATTCTGAAGTAATTCAGAAAAAAATTATTCCGAAGCAGTACAGAATTGCATAGTTAGCCGAGCTTAACGAGAGTTAATGTATCTATGACTGTGTTTCACTACAATATATATAATCTGTTTTTATTATATTATTTCCTAAGTAATTAGACATGATTTTTTTTCTAGATTAATATTCACAACGAAATATGGATTACAGTATTTCCGACGCCAAGTTTGATATACAATTATCTAAGATAAATTTAAATTTTTTGTTGTCTTAAAAAAAAAATACTTAATGGGATGTTTAATATATTTTTTTTTTTTTTTTTATTAAAAGAAACTTTGTAAACAATTAGCTTCGACAATTATGATTATAAATATTACATAGAAAACAATATTAACAACAAAAATAATATTACAAATAAATTAAATTTTTAAACCAGTCTGGTTGATGAAGGATATAAGTGAGGTAATAATTGGTAGTTTAATATATTATTATCATAAATTATTTTCACAAGTTAATTTGGTGTAATACACAAATACGAAAAGTAAATAATAATTTTATAATGAGGGTATGTTGCCCTTTGTCTATAAATACCCTAAGTATAATAATTTTAACTGGAAATTGAATAATTTTATGAAACGAAATAATTCTCTACAAATGTGTAATTTGTTTATCGTTTTTCAGAGTAGGCACTTCATTTTATTTTTGCATTCGTAATTATTAAAAATTGTTATTCAGCGCATTATTCTTAATTGTCACGATAAATAAAAATAATAATGAAATCTGTCATAACATCATATTTTCCTGTTGACAGGAGAGAAAAAGCTCGATAAATGCGGTAATATAGTTGCTGTAATAAATATTTTTTGAACATTTTAAATTTGATTACAAAAGATAAATGAATTTGTTTCGAACTTACATATTATGTGGTTTTTTATCGTCTGGGTTAAGTCTGGGTTTTTATACAGTGACCATCACAACACTAAACGTCTACACTGACATTCAATTAAATTTAAACCGTATTCCAAAAAATAGTTATTACTTTTTTGAGTTGAAGAATTCTACCGATTTTTTGTGTAAAATATAATTATCGAATTGTGAATCACGGTTATTGGTGAGCAGACATAATTATATGATTTATTATACGATTTATTAACCATCAAAGGTTATTATTTATTAACATAACTCTACTAATTACTGTTTCGAGGATAGATTATGTGATTTATTGGAGAACCATTATTCATTAAACATTATAGCTATAAAAATCGCGATGGTGTAGAACGTAGGTACTGCAATATAATGCTGTAGTGTGAGACTATGACAACTTTAAAACTAAATTTGTATCATTTTATTTATAATTATTAGTTAAATTATTATCTTTGCGGTTTTTACACATATTGAAGTGTCTATATTAGTTATTGTATCAATTTAAAATATTGTCATCAGCTTTGTTCGATGTCAATATTTTGGGAACAAAATGCTATTGTTTTATGAATCTTAATTACAAATTATATACTTTTAATATGATATAAATGTTCTTACTTAATTTGTATAATAATAATTTATCCACACCATTAGTTTAATAAAATACAATTTTTGGGTAAACTACAAAAATATAATTTTAATTTAATAAATTAGAATTTAATTCGAAAGTTTTGTTAAATGGATAAAATTAACCCTTTTAGGAAGATATTTTAACACCTTTAAAACTATTAAAACATTTTAATGAAAGAAGTATAATAACATTTTTAATAATATTTTTAAAAACCAAGGAAACTTAAATTTCTATAAACTATAAAGTGAAATAAGTTTTTAATGCCATGTAACATAATTATGTTAAGCTTCCTTGTTTTTAAATATTCATAGTAAAGATTTTGTTTAAATATGTTCCAAAAATCAGGTTATAGGTGATACAAGTATATTATACTACAATCGTTTTTATAGTTTTAAGATTTATTAGTGTTTATATTTACTTATAGCTGAACAAAACGAATATTATAATATTATTGTTATTACCGATTAATGGATTAATATTATGTTGTTATATATCTACTAATTACTATCGTGTTCAAGTAAAATAGAGAAATATAAAATCAGTAATCAATAAAAATAATTGTTATAAAACTGGTTATTATATTATTGTATCATCATCTATTACGATCCTCTTTATTATAGGGGAATACGATTAAATGTTAAAATTTAGATTAGACACCGCATACCCTATGGCCTGGTGAAATATTTATGTTTTCTAAAAAACTTGAGTTTTAGTATAATCGTATAATACATTTATTCATAGTCAAGATACCCAATTAAAATTAAATGTCAAAGCTATTGCGTTTAGTTGTTAACTTTTAGTGAAAATTCGTAATTGATCGTTTTTCATCTAGTTTTGTAAGAGTTATTTATTTTATTTTAAGTATTTATATATATTTAATAGCATGGCCATTAAACCTCTGTTCTCGAATAAAGTAAGCCTTAAAAGAAAATTCTTATAGATGTATCTATTTTCTCAATTTGTCATAACTTTTTTAATTATATTAATGTACCTACTTTATTGTTCTTATGTATTTTATAATAATGAAAATGGGTTTCGCATGGGTTTTTAAGGAATGCAATTAATGTTTACTTACTTAGGAAGCAATTGATACAGTAGTTCTTCACATTTTCTTTTTTCTTCCAAATAGTCTGCAGTTCTTTCTTCGACCAATGCTTCTAAATTGTTGGCATACTGTTCCATACGAGATAACAAGTTGTCAAGAATATTGTTGCTTTCGTAGTCCCTGGAAAATATTTACAATAACAATTACTAAAAAATATTACAATTATTTTAATATCTATTGTGCATATTATCTCAATTCGTTCGTTTGTAACAATATTATTAATACTCGATTGATACTTTAAGAAAAGTTGTCTAAGAATTCAACATAAATATTATTTATCCAGTAAAAAAAAAGTGATAACATTAATGATTAAAATAAATGCATTTTGTGATTTAGTCTAAAATGATTTGTTGAAGTTAGTTTTCAGAAAATGAACAAAAAAGAAATTAAGTATGACCTATAAAATTCATTATTTTGAAAACTAAAGTTTATTTTCGGTAAAATAACTTTTATTGTAAATAAATAAGATAATATTAGAATTTAATTATATTAAATAGTATACAGTCATGAAACTTCAAACAATGCTGGAAGGTAGTCTCATTTAAAGGTTATAAATATAATATATATGTATATTAAAAAATATAAATAAAACTATTAAAATTGTAGATTCCGTTATTTTATGTTTAGATTTACAGTGTAAAACTATTTTAAAGTTGTCCCAGAGAATTATTTATGGTAGGTTATATAGGTACATCTAATAAGATAAAAGTATTTTTATTTTGATATATTTCTAGATTTTGCATAATGCTTTATTGGTAATATTTTGTTAAATAATAAATATACATTTCTATAGAAAATCACTATCTAAGAATTTAATTTATGTGAGATTTTTTTTTTATTTAACGATGGATTAAAGGTTATAGTACTTATAATGAAACAAAATATTCATGGAAATAACCAAATTACTAATATATAATAATTATTGACTTCCGTTCATTTTCAGAATATGTTTTTGAATACAACCAATTGCTTTTAAGTGTATTAAAGTAACGTATTATTTTACTGAGCTCAATTGCTAAAATTTATAATTATATATAAACCTATATACAAATATTATACTATATTTTGAGATAACTTTACTGAGATAAGATTTTGTAAATTTCAAAATAAATGTATGCATTTTAATTTCACACACTGGTCTTATAAGAATTTATTATCAACGTATATGATTAGATGATAAATATTAGCAGATTTTATAGCCACCCAAATAAATGATAAATACTGATTATAACTTTTTTCCATTATGACATTGATGGAATGATAAATTACGATCATTGTATTAATGTACTATTAAAATTAGCAACAATATTGTGAATAACCTAACTGATTCTTTAAACTCATGGCGTGTAGTATATTTAAATGTTTAGAACACATTATAATATATTTTAATATAAAAAAGATTATAAATTGTAATACATATTTGGATATAATGAATTTAATAAATACTTAAAGATCAAAATTGAAAGTAATAAATATACATATATATATTTTGTTTAAATTGATTTTGAATTGTTTATTATTTTTAAATTTAAACAAAAATCTTATATAAAGCATATGATAGAAATTAAACGTCATTAGAGTGCGATACCTTCTGAGACCATTGGACTTTGTGATCTATTGACTTAAGTATTCAAGTATACTTGAATTGTTATTTAAATGTTATCCAATAGGCGCATGGCAACTCAAAAATAATTATTTATTTTATTAATTAGCAATAATGTATGCGTATTTGTTTTCATTACGGTTAACGAATTCGTGGTTGCGTATACAATTTTAAATACATTTTTTTCACATATAATATTCATTCTTGATTGAAATACTCAAAGCTACTCGTTTAAAGACTTAACCTATAATATTTAATTTACAATGCTTCATTTCGCTCCTATAAATATCACTAAAATGTTATTTACCTTTGAAAAATCCCAATTCCCACACCCTGTAGCCCGATCGTCTGAGTTAAAAATTTTGGCGTCGCTTGTCCGAGTTTAAGTCGTACGTGACTTTTAAAGGTGTTGAACCCCGTATTACCGGAACAGAGAAGCATAAAAAACATCCGTCTTTTCACTAAAACCCGTGGTAATTTGTTCATCCCACCATGGTTATAGTGATTTATCTACGATGACGGCGGAAAATCCGCTATCGCATTTCCGTTCACAGCAGATTTTTATTACTGTGCTCAGAATCCACGTGCCGAAAGATATTGTCGCGCAAAAGACGAAAAACGATTGTAAGTAGTTTTTTTATAGGGCCGACGTCAAATTATATTAACGAACTGTTAGTATTCGTCTGACTTTATTTATTCAAAGCGATTCACTT
Source organism: Rhopalosiphum padi (assembly GCF_020882245.1). Lineage (NCBI taxonomy): Eukaryota > Metazoa > Arthropoda > Insecta > Hemiptera > Aphididae > Rhopalosiphum > Rhopalosiphum padi. The sequence goes on along the minus strand of NC_083598.1, from coordinate 12,377,035 downwards.
CTAAAAATTGTCATCGTATTATTGTTTGGTGTATGACGTTAGCCGATAAGCAAGCTCACACTGTGACCAACGTGAAACTATCTCGCCTCAGATTTGAGTTGCCATTTATAGATGACCATAAAGGATATATTTTATATTTTATAGTCAGTTTTAAGTACGTACGCATAGTGGGCAAGTTCTGTGATGGAATTCTTCTACGATTTTGAGAAATCACTGACATGCATCACGGATGATAGTTTAGTTAATTTATGGGAATATGTTAAAATTTAAAATATCGTATAATATATATTATGGTTATTAAGTACTTTATAATATATATTTTTTTAAATGAAGGTTATGAAAATCTAATTTTTTTTATTATACAATTTCAATAAATTATTCAAATTAACGTTATTATTGGAAGATTTTTTTCTGAAATTTCGACGATCAGAATACTGTTATTGCTTCACATGAATCGTAAATACCATTTGATACAAATTTATCAAAGTAGGTAGTTAAGAAATATAGTTTAATGCATAATATATTAGGTATACAATATTATGTATTAAATTTAAGTAGTTTAACCATGAACGAGAAATTATTTCTAAAAAATAATAATATGTGCAGTTATCTTTAAATTTTGTTAATTGAATATTAAATTCAAAATTTTATTAGTGCATTTATTATTTTATGCATTGAAATATAAAATTATTTTTTAAATTTGAAAGTATATAAAAATTAAATTACCAAAAATGTATAATTAAAAAAAACGTATAATATATTGTACGTAAGAGGAATACGGAGAGAAAACATTTATTATCTATCTGCTTACAGTCCGATCTGTATCTGCTTATATTATATTTTGATAACCTAATTTTGAAATATATTATGTACAAATGTAAAATATTTTTTGTTATAATTTATATTATTATATTGAACAACCAATGTTCTATTTTATCTTATCATAATTCCCTAATGTATAAATAATCTAATATTTACCTATATTAAAATTTTTTTAACTAAGAAATTAAATATTTTTCAAATTAATATTTAATTAATATTCTATTTAATTGTTTTCAGTAGTGAAAGAATTATCTTTAAAATCTGTTTTTGATAATTATTAGATATCAATAGAAAATTTAGTTGAGAATAACACAATAGATGTATTATTCTTTACATTTAACTTGAAAACGGATGTATATGGATTTTATGCAGTTTGATGTCAGCAGCAGTTATCATGGGACACAAATTTAAGTGGTTAGAACAATTAGTCCAAACCTCTTAAATTAAATGATGCTTGAAAGTATTCTTATGAAAACTTGTCACGAAATTGTTGAGTCACCGAATGATATCTCTGGATTAAAATTTAATTAAATATCAGGGTTTTGAATTTTAGTAGTTTTGGTGAATAAAAATAACAATTTTTAAAGTCTATTCACTGAATAATATTTTATTTAATAGAAAAATATAATTTTACTAATTTATAAATTAAAAAAATTGTTCGTAGATATTTTAAAGATTATTCACTTTACAATGATTTTATGATTGCGACTTTCTTTTAATAGAAATGATGATTTATTAACCAGTTTTTATTGTATATTGTAAATATTAATGAATGGTTAATAATTTTTAAATAATGTTATTATAAAATGACTCAATCGCAATCAATTGATCTCCTATGTTATGTAGTTTATTGTACATTATTATTCAATCAATATAATAAATCCATAAAAAAAATTTATGATGTATAATATCCATAAAAAATCCTTGATAAAAAGGATTATATTTTTAAAAACAAGTAGTAAAAACTATATAATAATCTTAAAAATAATTGACGCTATAATATTCTGTGTGGGTATTTTAAAAGCCTACATGGTTCGTAAATAGTTTATATACAATATAATAAATTCAGTAATGTATCATATTTTATTCCAATTGTAAAATATTATATTCAAACTGATAAATTATTTTAGTTATTTTCAATATTATTGATAAATAATTGGTGGTATTTTGTCGTATGTATAACTCATAAAGTTTTTAGATAAAATTGTAGATTACTTTATATTTATTATTCAAATAAGAATATTAAATATTATAGTAAATTGAATTTTTATCCATCATTCTATTTTTTTATTTTGTTACTGAAATAATATTTTGTATAAAATTAATGAATAACTACGTTAAAATTTAGTTTGATAAACTTATTTCAATATTTTTACGTTCAACTAATACGTTTTATGTCAAAGTTTTTCACATTTAAAACTGTTATTATTTTTATAATTTATTGATTATTTACTTGTACCATCTATAATAGCTATATACAATTTGAAGTAGCTATGATAACCTCTTGAAATGATTTATCGCTGTAGACTGGATAAAATAAAAAAAAAAAACACTGAATGGAATGATTCAAAAATGCCTCTCGAATCCTTTTTGGGTTATTGTAACAAATACGAAAAAAATTGTTGGTTTTTTTATTTCGTTTTTATTTTATCCTTTATTCGAACTAACACCAAAAATGACAAGAGATTCACATTTTTTTGAAAGGTTTTTCAATTTCTTGGATTCTCAATTCCAATTTTGATGACTATCCACTACTTACGATTCATATAAAAAGCACATGTTAAAATTTATATACTATACTTTTTTGTCTGCATAATGATAATAAACTAGTTATAATTTGTCAGTTATATAATATAATACTATGTATATTTTTATCGTTGAGTAAAATTAAAATAATGATACTGTTTTAAGTATACTGAATTCATAATTGTTAGAGATAAAAAAAAATAGTTATTTTCTTTACTAAATATTATATTATAAATTGTAATACAATTGATGATAATTAGTATGAACCGTTTTTTTAAATTCGTAAACAAAGTATATATCTATATTATATTATATTTAAATTATTTATAGGATTTAAATTTATAAATACTATTTTTATTACTAGCTTTTATGTTGTTATAGTTTTAAAATACAATAACGTTTGTGACTAAATGATCAAATCCAGAGGTTGGATTGGTAATAATAGATGGCTTTAGTTAACTTGTGAGTTAATAATTAACATTTACACTGCCTGGAATCATTTTCAGCCAAATTAGAATAAAACAAAATATTAAATTTACAGACAAATAGTATTTTTTTTTTATTCTATTCATCTTGTTAGGATGAGTGACAAATTTACAATAGATTAAGCTTTTTATTAAATATAATTATAATATTAATATTAATATTAATTATAATTGTTTCGTCAGTAAATATATTTAACAAACACGAGTGTATGACTAATACAATTATTGATGTGTGAAAATCAATTTTATGTAGTTTATTAATACTCAACTGTTTTTATAAAATACATTTTAAGATGAAACTGTCAAAAAATTATCTTTAAAATTTACTGAATTTTTGAAAAGCAATTTTTATAAACAACTTATTTTTAGCAGAAATAATAATTCACAGCGGACACTATTAAACAATAACTAAAATGTTCAAAATATTGATGAGGACAATGTTCGCGGAGTTATTATTAATTTATAAGTCCAGTTTACAGGCATTTACTTGAAATGCTTACACTAGGTTTGCCATTAGCTAGCCAGAAATTTATGAACCCTGCGTTCACGTGTAACTTTTCCTCTTTGTACTATAGTACAGAGTACGGGGACGATGAAACTTTTGAATTACATATTTTATACGGAAGAAATAAAATCCAAAAGTTTAGACTGGTCACAAAGGGTTCGTATGTTTGTGTTATGCTATAGAAGAAAAACACGCTTCAGAAGAACCACCGATTGAAAAATAAAGGTATATTGTGAATGATTAATTAAGCTAAAAGACTTTGATAGCTCACTTGTTTAATTTCCGTATGACTGCTTTGAGTGTGGTAAAATCAGGTCGGTCAGCAGGGTCTTCCGTCCAGCATCGTTTCATTAACACACCTACTTCCTCGTCACAGCTTAAATCCGCTACACTTGGCCTTAGACATTTTTCTTTGCTTTTCACACTGTCTACGATTTCTGTAATATGATAAAAATAAATCTAATAAGTTTTTATAGATAATTAAATTTTTTTTCATTTATTAAAATTATGTGTTGAGCAACCTAGTTAAATAATAATTTACACAAAATACACTTTATCGATACAAATACCTAAGCTAAATCAAGATTTTCTAGATAAAATATAATAATATTAAGGATATAGTCAGATTAAAATTGATTTGATTGATATAACGATGTATAAACTAAATCGTTGTATTTATAAATATTGTACGACTGTGTTAAATTTTCTAACGCTGTATATAGTTTATATTTTACCCAATATTAATATTATAAAAAAAAATAGCTTGAACAAATACTAAACTAATAACTTAATATATTATTATATATACCAGTTTCCAATATCGATGTTTTATAGCCAAAACAGTCCAATTATCAACTTAAGATAATATTTATAATAGTTTATTTCAAATTTAAGTAACTAACAAACAAATATAGTTGTATTATATTTAAATTTAAATAAATGTTTCTGAAGAGAAAATGCACGGGTAGTCACAAAACACTATAGTAACTATTTATTGAAAAAAAAGTAAATTGATTAAAAATAAAATGAAACATTTTATTTTTTATTTATATTTTTTGTTTTTGAATATCATTCAAGTAAAATGTATAATATTATGGTATCAGAACAACAATATAATATATATTTTTACGGTTATCCTTGTGTAGAAGATTGTAACAAAGTTTCTATAGCCATGTTTTGATTTACATATTAAAATGTTTGTCATTGCTCTTGTACAACATCTGGTGACAACCTAACACGGCGAAACTAGCGTATTTTATGTCATAAAACAAAGCACGTAGTGGCTAATGAACTCCAGTTATGGGCTGTGAACAAGCACAAAAGTGCGAGTTTTGGTAATTACGAAACATAACATACATTTAACGTTTACTTTACATAAATTACAATGAAAATAATGATAGTTGTAGTATAATGTTTATAACTCATAACTATTACTACAATTTCAACGCGTTTTATTATCACACCATCGGTAATTACATCTGTATGTTGTATTTTATTAATACCCAACATGATTTTAAATTAAAAGTTAATTTTGATTCGTTTATGTTGATTATGTCAAGTGGAGATTATTGCGAATACACCAACGGAAACAACATGTGTTTACCAGTATTAAGTTTATCTCAGTAAAAGTAATAAGAACCGACAAATCTTTAATTAAAAAATACCGTGTAAATATGTATTTATAATATTATAAACAAGCATCATAAGCTAGTTATGAGCTATCATTTTTTACCGGATAACAATTGCTAAAATAAAATTTTTTTAGATAATTATTATTTATTAAAAAATATAGCAAATGTTGTTCAACTGATTATAAAATAAAGAAATAACGATAATTTTATGAATTTTTATGTTATTATTTGTTTAAAAATTTAAATGCTGTTACGATTTTACTCACACTCGAGTGAATATTTATCGTCTAATATCGTGTTTAAATTTGTTAGTTATCGGATGTCAACGCAAAAGTGATTCATTGAGTTTCGGAATATTTTAAAAATATTTGATATAGTTATTCTGTAAAATAATAATAATAGTTTCTAATTTTATCGTGTCCATACTCCATATATAATCCACGATTAATGCATTTAAAAACTAAATTTTAAAGCTAGAAAAATTAAGTTGTTCTGTGAGGGGTTCACGTTACATGCATATTATACACATGTGATAATCAAACGTCAAGCAATCAATCAAAACTAATTGAACCGAATGACGGATGGGATAGTATAAAATATTCTTTGTATGCATTTAGTGTTGTCTGTTTTGTACTGGAGTGGTTGGTCTTACTCGATTTGACCCGGACAGCGTTCTGCTAAAACAGGGGTGAGATGCTTGGACGATACAGTAAATTATTATTATCATAATAAATGTGTTGCATTACGCGTTATGGCAGTAATGAGTAGAAATAAACATAAAAGTGGAGATAATATAAGCGTGTTGATGTGGATGAGCTTGGTAAACTATAATATAACATAAGCCTACAACACTGTAACAGTAATCGCCGTTATATAGACGTGTAATAATAATATATGAAATACAATAATAGTTAAATCACGTTGTGTGAATAATGAATTACTAGCGCGACGATACTAATAACATTATCACGAGGGTTAACAACGATAATATGCATACACTTTATACAGTGTGACAAAACGAACTGACAGATGTTATCGCATATTTATGTAAAAACTTACATCTAATATATTATTAATTATATTTATATTTTTTTATTTAGATATTACAATACGATTGTTGTTAATTTTGTAGGTATAAAAAAATTAATTAACATTAATGAGAAAAAAAGTTCTTAAAATTTACTACGTACTATTTAGTTTCCTATGTTTGACAGTCATTATTTCCTATACCCTGTATAAAAGGTGATGCGCACAATGCAATGATTATTACGACTATAACGAGTCACTCGCTATAGGTACGCCGTGTTCGACCTGCCTCGCAACAGTGCCATTATTTTGCATAACCGGAACGCCGTCTTACTATGAATGATAATATTGCCGTGTATTCCGCAATGGTCATATTATTATTATTATTATCGTCATCATATTCGATGGGATAGGTAATATTATTATCGTACACTAGAATAACGTGATAAAATTCTAACATGTTCTATTTAAAATTAATTACATATTATGAAAAGGAATTATGTGTGTGTTAATCAAATTAACATAGCACAGTGTATAGCAAATTATCTGACACATAATATATTTATAATAATCATTATGCGAGTGTGTACGTACTATGTAGTGTTATCAACAGCGGACGTCAAGCTTTCAGGGAGAACACTATGCTATTTTTTTCTATATTTTTTTTTTAAACGAAAAAATAAAAAATATAATCAATATATTGTGATTTTTTTTCTCGACGTGTTCCACTATTATATCAAAAGCAGTCGTTCGGATCACTGTTTTGTCTTTTTTTAGATGACATTTTATTGGCTAACGATACCAACAAATTGACTCGTTTATTTTATTCGAAACCTTTACAATGGTTTTGGCGATGAACGATACGGTTCAGTAACTGATTTTAGTTATCGCCACGGAAGTGCCATGTAGAGATTTTCGTTATTTTTATGACATAGGTAGTTGTAATGAAATAAGAACTATTGGAAAATTATTGCAGGTACCTATTCAATACCATTATTATGATCATTAGCGGTTGTAAACAATTTTAGATATGATTACTTATGATTACAAAATATTTATTTTTCAAAGTTATGTAAGTTACAATAGTTTACGAATATAACTTATTTAAGTTTTTAATTTTGATTTAAATTTCCAACTACTATAAAATAAATGTATTGCAATAAAGCGATTATAATTTTGAAAAAAGAGTTTATAAAAATATCGGATCCTTTAATGTTTGTCATAAATTTTATCAAACTTTTAAACACAATAACATGTTCAAAAAATGTAAAAAAAATTTGTGAATCTGTAGTGATGAATTTTAGTTGTATAGGGAAAAGATATTGAATAAACTGTATAATTATAAATAGCTTATTATGATAAATATTATTAATAAAGAAAAAAAATAATGTTTACAAATACAATTATATGATTTTTTCATAATCACACTTTTCAAATATTCTATCTTTTAAATATATTTCATTTTTAATATACGTAAAATTGTGTTTTTTTATTATTAACCTAATTTTATTAATCTATTACGTATTTATTATTTTATTTAAAGTTTGACTTTAGAATATTATAATTATAATTCGATATTTGTTTTGAAATATTATAGTAAATCAAACCAAATATAAAAATATTATTTAGCTATCTTATATTTTTAAAAAAAAATCAAGAGTTGACCATATGCGATAAGTACATTTTTAATGTAATTTTACATTTCTGAAATAACTTTTGTTTTGTTACAGATTAAAATAATTGTTAAACAATTATTCTTCAGAATTTTAATTTACTAATGAATTATCGGCAATGAATAATACAATTTAATTTCGAATTTCAATTCCATCTAGATAGGTCAATACAAATAACAGAACAGTAATGCTCGATCCCTGAATAAACATCAAGGTGTGTTTTTTTTTTTTTTTTTTTTAGAATAATTTAATGAACTTGAATGTTTTCATTGATATTGTTATTTAACTTTCAACACAAATCAAGTAAATATTTAAATATATTTTGTTTATTTAATTAATATTTTTCATGAATATCTTAAATTATTCAACAGGGAAACGTAATATTCATAAGATATGTGTTCAAGTGATACAAATTAAATACTTAATATTTGTAATCGTTTTTAAAAAAGAATATTTAATTATTAATATATAATGTTTATTTATTAAATGTTTTGTAGATTTTTGCAAATATAAAATATTTAAATATTATATATTTTTTAATATTATTTACAGTATTTATTTTGCCTAATCTATTATGGCATTTGTTTATTTACAAACAAAACAATAATATTTACTTATTACACATTGTTTTTGAATAAATGTATGTATTGTTAAAAAGTATGAAAGTAGTTTAATTTTGCACATATACCTACTTGCGGTTGTGTTTAACAAGGTTATGCTTTTACGGTCTCAAAAATGTCAAAACAGAGTTCTGAAAGTTTTATTTTGAAAGAATTATTAAGGCACGTGTATTGTGATGCTATATCTGTCTGCCTCTTATTCTGTAAATATATTTAAAAAATGCGAGGAAAATGAAATATTATAAGTTATTATGTTTGTACTTATAAAATGGAATTATTAAATACATTTATTTAATTATAAATAATATTCAGTCACTTAAATATAATTTCTTGTGTTTTGTAATAGTGTAATAATCATGCCTCAAATGATAAACTTACACTTATAATAAAGTTATTATAATATGCATTAGTTCTTTTTTAAATATTACGTAAGGGATAATGTTAGTCCGTTAGCCGTACATTATAAATAATTTATGTCAATTTTATTTATGTGTATTGGATTTTTTGTAGTTATATAATATATGTTTTAAAAATAAATTTAACATTTTTTAGAAAATGTCTGTTTAAAAAACTGTTTGAGGGATTTTAAAATAAACAATGTAAATAAATAAAGTAACTTTAGTAAATAGGTCATATGCAATCAAAAGCAATTTAAGATTTTTTTTCACTCGTTTTTTTCGGCTTTACTTACAGATTTTTATGAATAAGCCTAGAAATATAATTGGCAAAGGATTCTATTTTATTTTCTCTGACGGATGGATACGGACATCATATTTCAAATGTCAAGATTAATCGGCGTTTAGCTTGACCTGCCTAATTGATTACAACAATTAAATGTCAGTAGCACGTGAATCACGAGCATCGTATTTACAAAAATCGTAAGTGTTTTATTTAATAAGCCTAGTGTTTGTGTTTTTAATCAAAAAGATTTTAATTTTACTGGAAATCCATTACGAAAATTAGGAGAAAATATTGTTAAAATGTATAAAAAATACTTATTAACGGTAATGCTTTTCATTTAAGTGTGTTGCAACGATAGTTTAGCAATTAATTTAATCAAATTAATTGATATTTTGGAAAATCCATTAAAAAAACTTATCATATATTATATGTTAAGTTTAAAAAACGAGAAAATGTACTTTAAGTTTATAAAATTAAACATATTTGGACAATAATTTACAAATTTGATGCACTATAAATACGATCTAAACAAATTAAAATTTTAGTTACGAATATTTAAAATTAACCAAAAATTGTATGTAGGTAAAAGAAATTAGAAATAATGGATTATTTCCATTTTATTTACTTTTTTTTTTTGTTATTATTTATACATTATTATAGGAAATTAATTTAAAAACGATAAATGAAAATAATAACCAAATATCATAGTGACACATAGCGTTTGCCATTATTATTTTCAAAAAGTATCGTTTATTATACATATAATAAATAAATACCAACTTAAACTTATAAGCATTATATCATCTTATAAGATGATAATTATTTACGGTTATTTGAATTACGCTAAAGTCAGCCTGAAGTTGCCGACTTGACCATTACAAACTTCCTGCAATGACTAATAGTGTAACGGGGTGAGGATGTAGAATGAGTTTGAACCAAAAAGTTCAAAATCCGATTATCAAAGTTAAACAGTTCGATTCGTGTGCAATTCCTCTTGAAAAGAACGGGTTTGTATATAGCATATTGTAGTTATTTTAAATGGACAGAAAGAAAAAAAAACAAAGAACAAAAAAGAAAATTAACTGGGTGCGATATTATAGTTGATACTGGCATTTTTTCCTGGTTAGAAAAAGCTGCAGAAGGCGTTATATTATGCATATATAACAAATGCCTGTCTTGGAATAATTGACTAGTTAAACTACTGAAGGGTTGTAAAAATGATTAAAAAAACACTTTACGTTTAAGTTTTGTGAAAAAGGAATTCTATTGTATAAACTTTTTAAGTTTGGTATTAAAAAAAATAAAAACCATAACTTAGCAATATTTTTTGAGGCACAATGAAACCATGTCTGTAGAAAAGAATCAAAAAAATATAGAAATATACATTTAAAAATGTTAACTGAAAGCGATTTAAAAAGAAGTGAAAAACTGCATGGCGATCATAATATGTTATTTTTAATATAAACTGAAATAATAATAAATTATGATGACTTTCATATTTTATACATTAAACGTATATATTGCACGAATACGACGCATTTTCATTCGGTATGTTGTGATGTTAAATCGTTGTTTGGTTAATTTGTCGGTTTGACATTAATTGTAATTTAAAAACAAGTATAAAAACTGCGATTTCTTGGAATAAATTGGGTCGTTCAAAATGAAATATGAATATAACACATGCATAATATTATAATTCTTGTTTACTATAACTTAAACAGCCGAATAAAAGTATTGCACAGTGTTAATTGTGGAAAAGAAGGCGTGTGTGACACGCATATAAAAAAACGACTCATAAAGTATACGTATATTCACAATATAGGTAAATGTTTGAAATCACTGACATGGCGGTCTATAAAATGTTGTTCCGAAAGGGCTGCAATATTTTTTTTAAATCAAATATTTGCACTGCGTTTGTTTATAATATCAATACCTATACGGGGCATCTAAACCTACCTGTCTGGCGTAAAGCTGCGATAATACTATGAAGTCCAACCGTATCGGTGTGTGATATCATAAGCCTAAAAATTGTGGCGCTAAATGTTTTTTATTTATTTATTTTTTTTTTTGGTGGCTGGAGTATAATAAATCACAATGGAACGTGAGTGTAAAAAAAGTCACCACCCACGAACTTTCATTACCACCATAATATATTATCGGTAACGTTTTAGTATAATAAATGTGAGGGCGGCAAAGGCCATTTCTGCAAATGGTTATCATAACGTTTTTATTTTTTCTTACGTACACGATATGAATATAAACTTTATTCTTACTACGCACGAACTTTCTCTAATAATATGAATAACATAGGCAATATACTTTTCTAATACGCCATAATATTATTATATTATATAATCTTCAAAGAGAAAAATCTCAAGGTATAATATAGTTTCATGTATTATGACCTGTAAAACTCAGTATTTGTTTAATTTAGTTTTAAGAATATTTAAAATTTATAGTTGAGAAATACATATTAATTGTTCGTAGTAACGGTTTATTTTAGAGTCACTCGAAGTAGAAACCATATGATTTTCACTCACCTCGATCGTTAAACTCACAATTTATCCACAATAATGTTTCATCTTAATTTTTTTACCGTCCTGTCAATTTATTGTTATTTCAATAATAATACATTAGCTGTTAAGAAATATCTATGGTCGCCTGACAAACTAATAATATTGAAATATAAATTTGTTTCAAAACGATCATTCCGATAAATTTCAAACATACTATTTTGTAGCCTAACTATAATAATAATAATAATATATGCATTCCCCGATAAGGTCGAATGAATATATTATATGAAAAAAAAATCAGCTTTAATAGATTTAAGGAGTAGTATAGCAGACTTGATCTAGAAAAATAAGGCCGTCGAGTTATGAGTTGAACGCATGATAGGTACTATTGTTTAATGAAATTGAAGGGCATTGTTAAGCCGTTATTTCACGGTATTTTAAAACGAACAATGAAAATTGCATTACGATGTCATATTATTATTCTTAAAATCTCGAGTGGATTAACGATTACGTATTTGTATGACCTTTTTTTTTATTCAATTCATTTTTATCTCTTCGAACCACTCAATTCTATAATTTCGGTTTTTGTTCGAATATAATGAAACTTAAAGCGAACCATATCGTTTAGGTTCGTCGTTATTAAATTTCTATGTGAAGCTGTTTTTTTTTTATTATTATTATTATATTTCATAAGAAAACTATTATACTGTACTGTCGATTCACTGCAGTCATCCGATGTCGGTATAATCCGGTCAAATAACTTCTGCAGCTCGGACACTATTACACGCGTTACATATACACAGGTATTATATTATTTTATTCCGTGAAATGTAATTAACTGGGGAAAACAATCGGTTCGCAGGTCGTACGCACAATCTCTACGCGGTTAATCTACACACTGCAATAATAATATCGTCTGTCACGATCCATATACACCTGTACACAGCACGCACCGCACTGTAGTTGTATACTCATATACCTAATGTTCGGGAATTACACTTACGTTTTAATCTAAGAATTACAGAAGCGGCTGGCACCGATGCAGGCAGCACAGGCACCTGCCGCCGTCACCGAATGCCGTGTTGCAATCCATATAATATATTACTACTATTATTATTATTATTACTGTTTCTCCCCCCCGTCCGCGTCACTGTTCTGAAAAGCTCACCGTGTCCCATCTCCGTCCCGACCTTCCTGCGTATGTATATATATTATATCCTCATCTAGAGGACTTTTACGTACAACCTCGATAATAACTCGAGCCCACACACACACACACATATAAACATACACGACGACGGCAGTTTTGCAGCGTGAATCCCGCGAGAAATCGATTCGTTTTTCAGCAGAAAGAGCACACACACGGTTCACACGCGTTTCTGGCGTAGATCTCGTGTTTAGTGCTCGGCAGACGTTTCTTTTAATTATTTCTACTATACACTCTGTGTCCACTGAAATTCTGAAATCGTTGTAAGCTGTTATATACGTATAACCGCACAGCTTCTCGCCTGCCAACGGCGGTGAATTGGCGTAAAATAATAATAATCGGTCTACGTCGATTTCATCGTCACCGTCACTAACACGGATTTCCGTCGACATTTGATTAAAATAGTATTTGATAATAACAATAATAAAAATAAAAAAAAAACCATTAGAAGATAAAACCGAAAACAATTATCAGTCATTCAGTTTTGTTAATATGGGTTTGGATATCAAACAGAGAGTCATTAGAGAACTAAACATTATGTTTTTTCATACATAGGTACATATTATTTGCAAAAGTTTCACAGATAACACATTATTGTGATCTAAATTTTATATTTTGGTTTTATCCAGATAGCTATTTGAATTTAATACCTGATTTTAATAATTTTTAATAGATTTTGTTGGATGTAATATTTTATATTTTTGTTTTTCATAAATATTACATGGAAATTTTCATAAATTTACAGTTTATGCAGTACATTTTAAATTAATTGTGTATGTTTTAGTCATGTTAAAAATTGAGATAACATATTATGATGTATATTTTTAATTATTCATGTACTTTGAAAAAAAATATTTGTAACTATGCTATTTCTAGATTAACATTTACATATTATATTATATTATATTATGAGAACATTTTAACATTTTAAAGGTTTGATGATTGAATGAATATACTATTAATAATACTTTTGAACAATTTCAAAATTAATATTTAAAAAATATCGTCATTTTTTACAAACGGAAAATTGTATTAAAATCGCTAACTGAACACTATTTTAAGGTTTGTTGGTGTTACACAAACTAAGTAAATTAATTTATTATATATTTGTCAAGAAACATACAATTGAAGAATATCTAAATATTATCGTCTGCAAGTCAGATTGTGGTTGATTGTGCTGTTTAACTCGGGATCTTTTTTCGTATACGATGGTGATTTCTCATTGTTTTTAAACATAGTACTATTACTATTGTTGCACAATCAGCGATCCATGACCGACTCACCTAACTTAACTCTGTAACTCTCGTTATTTTTTTCCATCTCATAAATACTTACTTGCTGGTATATATAGTAATATAATATATATAGTACGAAGGCAGATCGTTTTATTTCCCCGGTGGTTCGTGTGTATGATAAATATAATACGCGAAATCGTACGTAAGAGAAAAACCGTATGAGACGTTTTGTAGAAATGATGACATCACGCTGCGATCGATGCAAGTAAAAAAAAAAAATCAGCTGCGAATGGCGGCTTTGCAAATATATTTTAAATTAGCCAGACTTTGCGGCTGAAAAGCACTGACGAATCGGTTTCAAAGAGCGCTGTCATCAAAACAAATAATATTGTGCTACATAGTGTGTATCAGAAACAACGGTCAAATATAACTAACAGTGTCCATGTTATAAGTTTTTTTTTTTTATGACGATTTTAAAATTACTTTTCATCGGTATGAAGTATAAACATTGTAATTAATAATAACTTAACTTTTATTTATATATATTGAAAAGACTAAAAGTTATAAAATCGCTGGTAATTTATGTTATATATATACACACACACACACATATACACAAATATATGTATAATATATTTTTATTTACATAATATACGTGGTTAATGGCGCTTCAAACTTATTGAACAATTTAATTTGCATTTTCTGCGACAGAGTAACTTTTTTTTTTAATTCGACAAAACTGTTTAAACAACAACTGCCTAGTCGTCTAATATTATTTTGCTATTCGATATTCGTATATCATGATATCGTGTGCATAAATTTAATGTAAAAACGATGTAAAGTATATAGGTATAAAAGGATGTCTGTCGAATTGACATTTTTCAATTCTACTCGTTTTCTTCGTTGTACGGTTTTATCGAAAAAATAACCGAATATTTTATTTTTACATTTTTATTTTCAAGACTTATGGATAGGATAGTGTAATTCAATATGTTTGTAAAGTTACATTTTTCAACCAATATGATGGTATATGATTGCAGATAGGAGCGTATTTTTACATTAAATGAAAAATACTTTTACTTATTTAATTTACGTGATTTATTTTCACGTATTATTAAAAATCTTGGTAATTTTTTATTTACTAAAATAGTTTTCATACTTGCGGTTTTTAATTTGTGTAGTTTTAAAATATCTCTCAAAACATTTATCATTTTAAATGAAAATATTTGGCTGAATGCTCTGTTACAAAGAAAAAAATAATAATAACAACTGATATAGATGGTTTTGATTCTTTCGTTTAAAATGAATCCACGGAGTAACAAAATATAACTCTACTAAAAATTAAAGCTATTCGTGTTTTTTGCCCATCTCTTTATTGCGCGTAAATAAAAAAAAAATCGAGTTTGTCGTTAATCATAATGTAAGGCAGTATTGTAACTATTCCATTTCCCCAACGGAAAAAAATTGAATTTATGGTAATTCCGATAGGGACCTTCACAAGAAGGTAATAAATAGAATTGTGGAATACGTATTCGGAGAGCTTGTGTGTATCGTTGAATATTTCGTTGTTTTATATTATTCGTAAAAATAATTTATGAAATAAATTCATGCACAGGTAACTTTTTTTTTTTAAAATTCATATCGAATAGTTGTTTTTTTTTTGTTTTTGCGTTCGACGTTCTAAACAAAAATAGTTCACTCGCACTAAAAATATTCATGTTCATAATGCTATTAATACTTATTAATGATCATATAGTATATTTATAAGAAATGGATATATAATATTATTATCGTTAAATTATTTCGTGTATATCTGTAATGCCATTTTGCAGAATTATATTATAAAAAAGCTTCATTGCAGCTATACAGATATTGTAGAGATGGTTCCGGAATTCTCCAGGGTTGTCTTATGATGCAAATAAACCATGTAATTTTTTATATTTAATAATAATGCATTATGTTGTAATAAATAGTAAAATAAAAATTAATGTAATTTGAAATTATGTCCATAAATAAAATAAATACGTGTAATATAATATCACTCTAATCTGGGTGTTTACTATAATAAAAAATACACTTTTATACTAAACATTCATGTATTTATTGAAATAAAGGTTTTATTCGGCTTTAAAAATTACTATCGTATTTTTTTTTTTTTTTAGTTCCGAGAACATTTACGCAGTATATAAAATACTAAATTATATTGTTTAAAGGTTTAAACCGTTTTTAGTTTTTGTTCGATATTTAATGTGTCAAATGGGGTATTAGTACGTTCGAGGAGAATCAACGATCGGGATTGGATATGATTCATGATCACGTAAATATTTCACCTTTTTTTTGTACTATTTCATACAAATCGACCATCAGAATATCAGCCAGCTTTAAAGAATTATGCGACTCGCGCGGGTAAAATATGGCCTGTTCACATATTAAACAGTGGCTTAATATAGATTTGTGAACCGTGATAAAGATATTGTATTTGTGTTATTCATTTCGAAATATATATACTTGGCGAGGGTTTATGTGTGTGAGTTCGGAAGTGTTGTCTATATGTGTTTTACCGAGAACCTGGAAACTATGTGAAATTTGGTCTACATATTATAGGTCAGAGGGATTTCGGGTGTGTTAATAATATTCAAAATTACTCGAGAACCAAATTTAACTTCATGTATTGCATATTATATACAAAAGTTTTTACTCGTCTGGCTTTATTTTACTTGCTTATAATATACTAGTAGTAATTTACTGATGATATAGTGTATTTTTTAAATAATGAACCTATTTATTATTTACCTTTTTCAAAGTGTTAAATTTATAACAAAAACAGAATAATTTACGTTAAACTTGACGAAAGCGGTACCAAATCAACCCTATTATAAATACCTATTAACCTATTAAAGGGATAGTATGATATGCTATTTATTTATTTTTTTTTGATTTAATTAATATAATATAATATAACGATAAATATTTATAGCATGAAATATATTAACTAATTAATTTACTTAGAACAAATTATTGCTAGATTTACTTTTACTAAAGGGTGATTTGTTAAGCACGCGAACACTCCATTTTTCTTTCAATAATTAATTTAATTCAGAATCTGATTATTTGAATTTTTAATTATATTTAACCATCAGATTTTAAAATAGATTTTTATACTATTTAAAGAGTGTTCTTTGGCGATACCAACTCCTTGTTTGTCCAATGAGAATGACCACGTTTTGTTGTTAATTATTAAACAGATTACTTTGTTTAAAATGTTATATATCTAAGTTGAGGTTCGAACAAGTAGTTTTTGAATTACTTAACTTTGTTTAAAAAGGATAATAGGTCAATAACAGTAGGATTGATAATTTAATATAATACTCGTAAAATTATAGATATTAATTATCGATTAACGTTTTGAAATTGTAAAAATTATATTAGACTTTAAGTAAATTAAGAAACTACTAGTTAGAATTTTTATATTTAATATTTTTAATAAAAATCATATTATGCTGTAAAAAAAAAATCGTAATTCGAAGAAAAAAGGTCGGTGTTTATTTAAAAAAACGAAGTTTGTGCAATACAAACAATTCTTGAATGTTAGAATTGAATATGAAGTTTAAATATTTGAAAATATCGTCCTAAAGGATATTTAAAAAATCAGAATTAGAATAAAATCATTATTGAAGAAAAACCAGAGGTAAGCGTTTTTGATGTAAATCACTTTGCATGTTATTGGATATTACACAGTTAACTGTTTAGCTCGTTTACCTAAAAAGAAATAACCGTCCATTTTTGACAAAATCATCTAGCTGGTCCTTATATTATATTTGTGTGCTCATAGTTATGTGGAAAAATGTAAATGGAGGTCGCACACGTCCAGTGGTAGTGTTTTTATTTATTTATGTATTATATTCAAGTGAAATCGCTAGGGTCTTGCGTACATACAATTTTATCGAAATGAATATTATTATATTATAACTGTCTGTCTGAACATTTATGTCAGTTCTACAGTTGGAAAAAGGATCGATTTATTTATAATTAATAAAATAGACTATATAAACATTAACATTATGTATCGTCATGAGATAAATGATAACGTAATGAATAAAATCATGACTATTGAAAATTAATAAAATATAGATCAATATAAAACTTTTTATTTTAATCATTAGAGTTTTGATTTGATTTTATAGCACTCACTACGAAATTAAAATGTATTATTGCTTAAGTAGTTTTGTATTAGTTACAAAATAATAATTTATTAATATTATACATATTGACAGGCAATTTTGTTCGTGATTACCGAAATTGGATTAAAGACATTTGTAACTCAATAGGTAACTGACTACACCATTATTTTAAATCGAAAAATATATTTTTGTGTTTAACATATTATATAAATAGGCAATATATTAAACATATATACAATTTCTAAAAACCAAAAATTTTCATTTATATTACAGTCTCATTTGGTAGACGTTATGAAAATAATATCAATGTTGTGTGATAAAAATGAATGAATAGTTATAAATAAAGAATGGATATAAATGATCTAAAAACAATAAAAATGCATTAAAAAAATACGATTTAAAATAACAATTTATTTTTTATGTACTAAAAACTGTTCTTAAAATTATTTTTAGCATTGAAGAAATTGTTATTCTTATTAATTTTTTGTCAAATTGCATGTATGTCAATATATACATAAGTGTCCACACGTGTCAATAATAATTTTGTTTCACAAACCATATTATAGGTGGCGACAGCGTCATATTTGTTTGATCCCGTAAAAACATAACAAATAATAAAAATAAAAGTAGATACAACATAGAAAAAAGATAATATTTAATTTTATTATTTTACTATTTTTTTTATAAAATTGTATCCATTTTTACATAAAAATTATATAAAAACATATAAATGTACTAAAAATTAATAAAAATGCAAAATCATAAGTTACATTGCCTAGTTATAAACGATAAAAAATAAATCATTACATCTATATTTATAATATTGAAGTATTTATTAAACTATAAAGTGATCAGCAGGAACTGAGTGGGAATTTGATCCTCAATTGAAAATCAAAATTCATCTGGACATTTTAATTTGATTGTTTATAGGTATACCTATATTGTTAATATATTTTTAAGTTGTGTATAATACAATATATCGTTTGGATGATGAAATGTAAAAAAATGTTATGTTCATCGGCTGGTTGTGGTAATAATGTTAAATATTGTTTATAATCGATCAGTGAAGCGCAGTGGTGTTATAAGATGATAATCTTATTTTAAGCACGGACGAAGGGCCAAAATTATAAGATGATGTATTCATAATAATATAAAATAATATAATTTACTGTCCGTTGGTTTAATATGATATAATCTAATTAACATGTATTAGTATTGAATTGCGTTATTGTAAATCCACAATATTTTGTTTATACCTATTTAGAATTAATAATTAAGTTTTAAGTGGTATTATTCGTTGACCGACAATATATGCTATAAGTGGCTACATAGAACACGTGTACACATTCATTTTTCACCTGGCGATAATATTAGTATTTGACGGTGAGAGAGACATGATGTTCCATTTTTAGGTTTTACTGGTTTCATATTACTAGCTACTTAATACTTATATATTATTATTAAAAAAAATTAAATTATCTGTCTTACTTTTGATAAAAAAACATAATTTTAAACTTTATATTAATAATATTATTAAAAAGCATCATTCAAACTAAAATTTATTAAATAGACACGTAAAGACTTCCACGATAATCATGCTATCAAATATACTATATCAAATTTAGAATCATTTTTAAGATTTTTACGTTTCCAATGTAAAATGTATATAACTACTCATTAGTCAAATTAATTAATTAGGACGTTTAAATTTAAGGTAAACTCTCATAATTCTAAACATAAATTGATTTTTATTTAGCGAATCATCTATCATTTTAATATACTTAAATATAATTTTAAATTCTATAAAAATAAATATTTATTTCATTTTTCACTTCAAGATATTTTTCACATTTATTCGCTAGTTTTTATTTTTATTTTTTCTATGTACAATATATGAACATTTATTTTGATTTATAGTTTATATCTTTTAAATATTTTTTTAACTATCTGCATATTTAATATGTATTTGAAATTCATTTTCGTAATAAACGATATTATCATTATCTATTAATATATTTGCAAAGATATTATGCGCACAATCGACGAATAGATGGGTTGCAAGAACGACGAGGTAGATTTTTACAAACATTATAATACATGCGTATTCTATACAGAAAATCGGATTCGATTGAATTTTAAACAGTATTAAAATGTCGTTGGCGTACGAATAAATCAGGTCTCTGGTCGTGAGAGGTTGTGTGTGTGTGTGTGGGGGGGGGGAGAAGAATGCCGTTAATGTCCGTTAAGACCTTATGGCCCGTCGTTTGGTACTCGGCCCGTTCGACGACGACCCCTCGAATTGAAATATTATAAAGAACGGAAAAAAAAAACGTTTCAACCTCGCAAAAACAATTCTCTGTAATCAGCACCTATCTTATCGCTAACTTCCTCACACCGGTTTCATCCATTACGTTTGTTACGCTACGTAATTCATTGATTTTATAACAGCGTGTGGTATTAATATTGTGTGGGTTACTATATTAAATAGTGTATAGTGTTGAAGCCATTATGGAGCATTGGTTATGAGATATAATATTATTCGTATACTGTCATTTATAAATTATTTAAAATTAGAATAGGTACATAAATAATAATTGTTAGCACGGTTTTACAAATATATTTAATTACAATTAAATGCAAAATATGATAATTTTTTTGTTATTTTTATTTTAAAGTATGTTTAATAAATAATTTATTATTAATAGTATGATTAAAAATAATACTGTACTTTTTTTTTATAAAATCATGAATTATTTTTTTGTTTGTAAATATGTGATTACAATTTCGATTGACAATGGAAATTTCAAAGTCAGACCGCTTTTCTACTTCTATTACTTTTAAATGTGTACGAGTGCACTGATCATATTATCTACAATGTATTTTTATTGCTCTTCGTTTGAACTGCTAACGTAATAGGTCACATATATTGATCAATGAATTACTAATTTTTTTTACGAAATTACACAATATAATATAATATTCTAGTCACGATAACATTGCCTAAAAATACTAATTACAAATGATGGTATCTCAACCGTGAAGCGCTCTTAAAGCAATTAACTCAATTTTTAGCGTAAAAATATTAGTCGTAGAATATGTAGTAATGGCATTTTAATTATACAATCTTAACGCTATGGAATGGCTAATAATTATTAATAATATTACGTTGAATACATTGAAATAATAAAATAAAAAGACACACGTTCTATTAATTGTTAAAAAGTAAAAATTTGCTTATATTTTTATAAAAACGATTTTGTATAATATGTTGTTTAAAATAAAAACAAAACAGATTAAAAAAAAAAAAAACAATGTTAATATTTGTATTTATAGTTCCCATCTTATTATATTATAATATATTGCGGTATTCTACATGACTGTCGTAACATACGCGTATATGCAAGGGTAATATGCAACGTATTTGTTGTGGTCGTCGGCGTTGTATATTTTCTATTATAATGTATAATAGAATACATATATGCATAATGCATATATGTATTTTTATATAGATATAATAGTGGTTTTTCCGGATAGAAAAACCTCAGACCGGAAAACGCCAAGACTGGTCGAATGAAAAATGTTCGGGCCATAAAGCATTCGGCGAGGACCACCCACGGAAACGCAGTGAACTCTTTGCAGACTTGCATAAGTCAAATATCAAAAATAATTATTTACTTGATACGTTTTTGATTTAAGCTTAGGAGAGTAGTTTAATTATTGGTATGAGAATAAATTATAATTTTTTTAAAACAAAAATCTATATCTCTGCAAACAATCATTGAGCCGAAGCATGTCAAGAAAAACAGTACAATGATTGTACATCATTAAAAAAATAAATGTATTTAGACGAATATGATTTAAAAACCGATCAACACTCAAAATTATTTTTTGAATGCAACGATCTACAATATTTATAGATACATAAAAGGTTATACTATATTATGAGTAGGTACATACACGAAAGAGGTTAATTAAGGAGTTACCCATTAGTGACATTTAACTTCATTAATTATGATAATGATTTTCATTATTTTGTTATAGGATATTGAATATTATTACGTTTATGACGGGTATAAAATCATTATGATTCACCCGTTTCTTGTTTTAACAGTTTTTTATTTTTCTGTAATTTTAACAATTTAACTAAACATGTACCAGACAATAAAGGGAATTCGAGTTTAGGATTTATGTATTAATATCTATGTACAATTAGAGATACTTAAACGATGCTCTCGATAATTTTGTGTCAGTGACTGAAATTAATGTTTCATATCGTTTCCACCTGATTTAAAATCTAAAAATTATTAAATATAATATAATAAATTAAATATAAATGAATATTCATTCGAATGTTGTCAAGTCATATCAACTGAACGGTGATCAATTTTCAATATGACAAAACAATTGTTTTTTTATAATAGGCACACAAAAATTATTACTATTGGGTGATCATATAATACCTATTATAGTATCATATTT
Source organism: Rhopalosiphum padi (assembly GCF_020882245.1). Classification (NCBI taxonomy): domain Eukaryota; kingdom Metazoa; phylum Arthropoda; class Insecta; order Hemiptera; family Aphididae; genus Rhopalosiphum; species Rhopalosiphum padi. Next base: position 12,354,228 of record NC_083598.1, on the reverse strand, counting down.
CATTTTAAATATTTGGAAATGAATTGTATCGGATGAAAACAAAAATATTCAAAACGTAATACACTATAAATAGTATTACTATACGAATAAAATACATACACAGATGTAAATCATTTGAAGTTGAATAACGCGTTTTTTATACGTACTGCATAATATAAATGTTATTAATATTATATTATTATATATCGCATGCATTTTCGTTGTACGTTTATTTGATTTTTGTATTATATTATACTATTATAGTGATCAGCTGCTACACGCTTTTTGGTCAGTTATTTAATTATTTGGCGAGCCACAAAAGGAGGATAATATGACTCGAAGTTTAACAGTTTCGAAAACTGAAAGCTCGTACATAAATAAATCGTATTTTACTGACTAAAATTTTAAAATGCACTCAATGGGAAAATGATATTATAATTAAATCATAACAATGCATTTTGCAGTTTAGTATTATGAACACAAAAAAATCGTTAATAATAAACCGAAATATAACACATAAATATTTAAATAATACCATAAAACCGAGAACACGTGTTTGTTATAGTATAAAAATGTAATATTTTATCACGTTTACAGAAATTGAAAATTAAAGACTGATATAAAAGAATGCAATCTGTGCTGTTTCATTTTCTTTGAATAGGTACGTAATATATTTTATAAATTATTTTTATTATTATTCGCATTGTTATTGTACATTTTACCAACACGATCACTCGCTATGTTTTATAACCTTAACGACACATCGCTAATACGTTATTCGTTATTGCATATTTTATTACACATCTAGGAAAGCGTAATCCCGTCGACGAATTCGAGACGACAAAAAACGAAAACATAATCGTTTAATAATGTATAATGATATTGGGACGTGTGCCGCGTGCACGATAATGATATATATATATAATTGCGGGCACGAGGTCCACGTCTATTATACCGTGTCATGAGTACTGAATAAACACATCGGCGAGAGGAGAGGTGATGCATTTTTATACGAATTTAATAAGCGGATCGCTACTATATAGCCGTAAACATGAATTTATAGGTCAGGTTATAGCTAGTACGAGTATTTATACGGCAACGATGCGATTACGGGTAAACGCCGAATGCCCGTACGGGGAAACGCTCCGTTGTGTTTGGTTACAAAGTTATTTCCACTGACGACACAGCCGCCGCAACCGTATTCGGTCGTATAATTATATTACATAAGTATACAAAGTAAGTCGCCATACGCAAACGATTCTGGCCGAGATACGGTGTACGCGCATATCTGCTATGTATTCGAATCTCGGTTAAGTTTGTTCTTTCCATTACCGAGTTACAAATATTTACATAGATTTGTGCACGTTTTCTATTTGTCACGTATTAATGATTGGAACGTATCTACCATACTGTATTTAAGGGTTGAAGAAATCAAATTGGTCGGTTATCGGAACGCTAAAGATTATTAGGTATGGCGTTGATCATGAAACCGCTGGCCGATGTACGCAGATAAAGGCGTATTTTTTTTTAGTGTAAACAATAATATTGGCAGTTTATAGTAAATTGTATAATAAATAGTTCGATGTGTACTATACTCAACAGTCAGTGAGAATATAATATTCGTGTTAACCCTATTGTTTAGCTCAAAAACATAAAACATTGTTGCATTTATTTTGTGGAAGGCTGAATGCCTCATTATTAGAGAATTTTTTTTTTAAATTAGAAAATATAATTTTTTTCAGTTGCAGTCATCGATAATCATGATTAATAATAATACTAATAATATAAATAAAAATTAACTTTAAACCACTTAATTATATTATTTATGATAAATGTTAATTAATAAACATAGTCTACAAAGGTGTTATCTGTATACATAATTAAATATGGCTATATAGGTGTTAAAATATAAATATTAACTCTAAGATTAAATCCAAGTTTATGTTTTACCAACTCCGTTATAAACAAAATCACTAATGCAGTTTCAAACTTAAAAGCATTTTAGCGCGATAGTTGAATTAATATTTAATAGGAAACTATTCACCTACTACTAGTTATTATACCAATAAATAGTATACGTGCTGTATATTTACGGAAAACATAATGGAAACAATGAACTAGTATGCTACATTGTTTAAAAATGTTTTTCTTACGGGCGTAAAATCGATAAAACTCATTAGTCTTTGAGTCATGTTGTTCAAAAAATTAAAATTCTATAAGATTTTATCATATTTTATTTTCAATCAAAATAAAATACATTTATTACCCACCCGTTTGTTGTTCTATCTATTATAATTTAAATGCTTATTACATTCATTACAATAGTAATTGGCAATAATAATAATTAGTTTACAGTAATGTTTGTAAAGTTTGTTTAGATGATACCAATTATAATATTTATAATTTTTTTTTTATAATATAGGTAGTTATAGGTATAATTATAATTTTTATAATTAAATATTGCTAATAAGTATGACCTTTGGTAGCTAGGTGAAGTAATAGTGTCAGTATATTTCGTTAAGAATAATTTATTATATTTCCTTCTATATTAACTTAAATTAATAATCGTTCTAAGCAATAATTTTACGGTTTATGGGAAAAATAAAAATGTTCTTTTCTATTTTTGAGTGATTTTATCTCTAATTTACTCTTATTTAGATATAGCTGTTTTCATTAATCTAAATTGTAGGACTAATAAAAATCAATAAATAAAATAAAAACATTGGCTGGAACATGAAATTAATTATTAAAAAAAACCCATTTGAAAAAGCTATAAAAGTTGTTAAAACGATAAAAAAAATAAAAAAATAATGTATTTAAGAATTTAGGATTTTCATGAATTTTCTAAAAATCGGAAAAATCAAGTATTTATAGTAATTATTGTTATTTCAAATAATGTATTCAGTTATAAACTTATGCAATGTGTTCATATTACTAGTTTAATATATTAAGGTATATAATCTGAGACTGAGAGAATATTATATTAGAATAAAATTTCTTTCAACTTGATTTTACCATAATATATTATTTTATTGAATATACTGTTTTCAAAACAATCTGTAGTCTAAAGCTTTCTCCTGAATAATAAAGTTTTACCTTGATTCTGCTGCAAAGTTTGAATCTACATTCAATAAAGTTATTTTGCTCTATGCCTCTATAGAATAATAAATATATTATATATTTTCGAAACATCACTTAATTAGTACTTTATTGTTGAAAACCATTTATAGTAGTATATTAGTATATTCGAATAAAACATGTATCATATATTAAATTTTATTATAATAATATTGTTTTAATTAAAAATAAAATGTTATCTATAATTTATAATTTTTAATTAGAGCACGAGGGAAAATGTTTAATGATTTTATTAATTTCATGTACATATATATTGCACAGTAATGTGATTAATTAAACATTTAATATTTTCTAGAATCTAGATAATAATATGATATATGCAACTAATCCGATTTTAATTAATTTTTTATGCAAATATTATAAATTGAAGTGATTGAAATCAAAATAATTAATTAATTTTAATAACGCACTGAAATGTGATTTCCAACTCTATTTAAATAAATACAATAAATAAATACAGGATGATAAATGCGTGCAATATATAAATTACAACCCAATTAGATCACAAATGATTATGATGATTTAAACGCAACCCTGACGAGGGTAGCCTGTCATGTATTAAATATTCATATGGTGATGTTTCGATCCCGTAGAATTTTGCCGATTATCGAATTATCCGACAGTTAAACATTACGTCAAGTTAAACGCAACGAACTTTATCCGAAGTTTAAGTCGACCAATATGCAAATACCACGTCTCCACGTATGGTTTTGACGGTGGTATATGGATATACCTGCAAAGTTGACGGCACAATATCGTATGCGAGACCACAACAATAATAATAATTGACGTCTGTATACCTGTGCGTACAATATAATATTATACAAGTTTGAAAGTACATTAATAATTCTAACGTTACGCATTGTGTGAAACGTTTCCAGTATGACAGTTGGCGTATCTGCAGTTCAAACTAGGAATGGGGTTGGTTTATTAATTTTTTTTTTTTTTAATACAACTCGATACGGAAGGTTTTTTCTCGACGACCCACATTAATCAACACTTTTGAATTTATTTTTTCCAATGGAAATATTCATTTTTTATTTAATTTAATACTGACCTGATAAGCAGACATACAAAAAAAAACAAAAAAAAAAAAAAACACAAAATAAGACCCGATTTATAAGTGGTAGTGAAAATATCTTTAATATATGGCACAATTACTTGTATGTCAAGTACCTAATCGAAATTATAGGTTCCTTTTCCGGTAGAATGTAGGTTTTTATTTCGTTAGGTTAGGTGAATATTCATTAAATCGAAAAATATTTATGTTTTTGAAAACATTTTTATGGCATAATATGATTTATTTGTAGTCATTAAAAAATAACATTAAAACAAATATACATCATTTTTTATTATTGCTTATTGTAATCAGGGTGTATAGTCGATTGCATATTCCAGTCGTTTTCGTAGAAATGTTGACGAGAATCGAGATCTGAAAAGGAAATCCTGCTTCTGTCAAAGGTGCTATCCGTGACAAAAGGACGCTCTGCACTTGATCATTGTTGTTATGGAACCTTGCCAGTTATTCAAAAGTTGTAGATGTGCGGGTGTGTAGGTATATATCTTTGCTCTCGGTATTCTCGAACCACACTTTCTCGAAGTTTTCAAGCCTATTTATTGATCATTCATTTTGCACCTATCATTTTTCCAATATACATATATGCAATATGACATTCGAACTCGGTTTTCTATCATTACTAGGGGGAGGTACTCTTTTACTCAAGTCTATCGATCATTTTGTTCTGTACGTTTTTGACAATATAATATTCTCTGCGGCATTTTTACACACGCCACAACACATATATGTTTTGTTTAACGAATACAATGCAGTGACATCGAAAAAGAATAGCCCAGTGGTTTACTCAACGGATCGTAAACGGTAAAAAACATTCCACGAACAAAATGCCATAAATTCTGTATTGTTGTTTACCATGATTGGTATTTGACATAATTTTACAATATGGTTAGTGGTTACTATGATCTATACAGAAATACTGTTTTAAACGAAAATACAGTCCATATTATTGTAAAATTTATATTTTGATAAATTTTACATTTCAATGCATTATGGATAATAATTTATTTCAGAAGGAAAGTGGTTGGTTAAGGATTTAACTTCATATTTCTATAGTACATAGATTGAAAGACTACAACGATGTGTTAAAGAATTCTTATAATTAGAAAAAATAGAAAATAATTATGATGGATGAATATTGAATGTTAAAATATTTAATAAGTTTATTATAATTGCTTTAATCGTAACAGGTGAATTTGTTTCATTTTGAATTACTTGATATTTACTATACAGAATAGTCACTCGACTATCTACAATATAACTCATCGTGATCGTTGTTCGAATAAATAAATTAGCGCTGTATTTTTTTTTTCTATTGAATCCAGCAACTCGAAATCATATTACACGTAATACATTTTGCAAATAAAATGTAAGATACCCGATCATCTCTAAAATACGCAAATTTTATGATTGTTGTTGGCTTGTTATATATTATTAATTTTAACGTTTAATTATCTCAAACAATTATTCTATATGACTTTTCGCTTAAAATTTATGAAACAAAAAGTCAAAACATAAACTCATTCTACGACACAGCTAGCAGACGTTGATGAATGACTCAATCCTGAATCCAACTGTTGTATTTTCGTATAAGCACGAAATTATTATATTCAGATTTTCGAAATGATAAATTGGTGTAATTAATTATATAGGCCTACATAAAAACTGTAAATCGATAATAGTACGTGAATGCTATATGAGTATATTGACTATAACACTGTATCTAGATATTCATTTTGCAATAATTTACAACCGAAAATGCGATTAAAAAACACAGCGATATGATGATAATATAAAACGATGGACTAAAATGTACCGGTTAGATTTGTTGACTAGGTATGGCCGTACTACTTATAAAGTATTTTGTTGAATTTCTTCATATAATACGCTGTCAAAATAGAAAGACTCTTATTGAAATTTCTTAGTAACAACGAATTCAGGCTTTTCAGTCCAGGTATATACGCGTAATATTATTAAAGCCACCGAACCACGAAATATAGCAATATTTAACAAAATCTTTTTAAACGGCGTTTTTCGTGGAAACTTTAGCGAAAATGAAAAATTATACTTTATCGTAGTATTATTATTTTTTTTTATATTCATGGGAGAGAATTTTATACGTCGTTTTGAAAAATAACGCTGTTCTGTTCGTGTTTTAGTTCACGAAAAGTATTTTGCA